>NW_009706312.1:665-81680 GCF_000703405.1 Apaloderma vittatum | reverse complement strand
GAAGCCAGCTATTAGGTTCCCCCGAAGTCTTCTCTTTTCCAGACTGAACAATCCCAGCTCCCACAGCCTGTCCTTGGAGCAGAGGTGCTCCAGCCCCTGGATCATCCTTGTGGCCCTCCTCTGAACACACTCCAACAGATCCACGTCTCTCTTACAGTGGGGGCACCAAAACTGGACACAGTATTTGAGGTGGGGTCTCACAAGAGCAGATTAAAGGGGGAGAATCACCTCTCTTGACCTGCTGACCACGCTTCTCTTGATACATCCCAGGATGCGGTTGGCCTTCTGGGCTGCATGAGCACACTGCCGGCTCATGTTGAGCTTCTCGTCTATCAACACTCCTAAATCCTTCTCTTCAGGGCTACTTTCAACCCACTCTGTGCCCACTTTGTATTTGTGCCTGGGATTGGCCTGACCCAGGTGCAGGACCTTGCATTTTGACTTGTTGAAGCTCATGCAGTTTGCACTGGCCCATTTCTCAAGCCTATCAAGGTCCCTCTGGATGGCATCTCTTCCCCACTTTATATATTGTGGTGGTAAATTAAACTTACGTTTTTTCTCCACATGTCTAATCTGGTTTTTATCCATCATTGTAAGTGGTAGATTATTGCCCTCCCTGTCCTTAGTTTCAATCCTTCAGCCTTTTGGATTGAGGTTTTCACTTTCACATCCCTGTGGAGATGGGGGTGGAGGAAGGAGTGAGTGAGTGGGAGATCGCATGGCTCTTTGTTCTCAGCGGGGATGTTGGCTTGAACCATGACAGATGTCCCCTCAGCCTTCTCTCCTCCAGACTAAACAATTCTAGTTCCCTCAGCTGCTCCTCGTAAGACTTGTTCTCAAGACCCTTCACCAGCTTTGTTGGCCTTCTCTGGACCCACTCCAGGACGTTAATGTTTTTATTGTACTGGAGTGCCCAGAACCAAGCACAGTACTCAAGGTGCAGCCCCACCAGTGGAGAGCAAAGGGACACAAGCACTTCTCTGGTCCTACTTGCCACACTATTTCTGATAGAAATAAGGCCAGTATGCTGCTGGCCTTCTTGGCCACCTGGGCACACTGCTGGCTCTTGTTCAGCTGGCTGTCCACCAACACCCTCAAGTAATTTTCTACCAGGTAACTTTCCAGCCACTCTTCCTCAAGCCTGTGGTGTTGCAGGGGGTTGTTGTTATCCAAGTCCAGGACTCGGCATTTAGCCTTGTTAAACTTTATACAGTTCACCTTGTCCTATCTGTTCAGACTGTCCAGATAATTCTGCAGTGCCTCACTACGCTCAAGTAGATTAAACCTCCTGCTCAGTTTGGTCTCATCCACAAGGTTACTGAGGGAACACTCAATCCCTTCATCCAGGCCATTGATAAAGATGTAAACAAGACTGGCCCCAGTACTGAGCCCTGGGGGACGCCACTCGTGACCAGCTGCCAGCTGGAATAAACTCCATCCATCACCACCCTCTGGGCTTGGCCATCCAGCTAGTTTTTAAGCCAGCAAAGAGTACACCTGTCTAAGCCATGAGCCGCTAGCTTCTCTGGCAGAATGCGGTGGGAGATACTGCCAAATGTTTTACTAAAGTCCAAGTAAAAAGCATCCACAACCTTTCCCTCATCCACTAGGTGCATCATGTGGTCATAGAAGGAGATCAGGTTGGTCAACCAGCATCTGCCTTTCATGAACTCGTGGTGGCTGGGCCTGATCCCTTCGTTGTCCTTCATGTGCCTTGTGAGCGCCCTCAATATGAGCTACTCCATAATCTTCCCTGGTACTGAGGTCAGGCTGATAGACCTGTAGTTCCCTGGATCCTCCTTTCAGCCCTTCTTGTAGGTGGGTGCCACACTGGCAAGTCTCCAGTCATTTGAGACCTCCCATGTCAACTAGGACTGCTGATAAAAGATGGAGAGTGTCTTGCCAAGCTCCTCTGCGAGCTCCCTCAGCGCTTTGGGGTGGATTCCATCTGGTCCCACAGACTTATGACTGTCCAGGTGGTGTAGCAGGTCCTTAACTGCATCCTCCTGATTTTGGGGGGTTAATTTTGCTCTCCATCCCTGTCTTCTGGCTCAGGGGGCTAAATAGCCTTAGCTTAACTGGTATGACTATTAAAGTCTGAAGCAAAGAAGACATTAAGTATGTCAGCCTTTTCCTTATCCTTCGTGGAAGTGTTCCTCCCCCCATCCAATAAAGGACGGAGAATTTCCTTGGCTTTGTTTTTGATGTTTTCTCCAAAAGACTGCCTTGCAAGTACTTGCGAGGGTAACTGATTTTTGGAAGCAACGTCCTTCTCAGCCTATTTCGTAGTATCACCGATCTGTCTTCAGCCTTTACAAGCAGCCTGCTTCCTTGATGCTATGTCTTTTTAGCTACTGAAGTCAAAGGAGAGATTACTATAACCTGTAGTGGGGATTAAATTGGGTATAACTTATTTTCCTTAGTCTGCTTTTAGATTTTTCTATGTATTTCTAACCTGCTTTTTTTTTTTTTTTTGGCCAGTTTTAAGTTACTGAAAACATCTGGAAAATTAGTGAACTTCCTCAATATTTTTTGGAATTGATAGAGATCAGGATGATCACTTCTTTATAAAAAAGGAGTCTTCTACAATGGAGAGATTTCTGTCCCTCAAAAAATGTCATGAATGAGAAAAAAATGTAATTAATGTAGCACGTTAGAGTAGATGGTATAGTTTTCCCTTTGGTTAGCCTACAGACGTATTGAGAAATGTGTCTGAGAATATGAATTGATAAGATACTACACCACCATGCTAACTACTGTGGATCAGATGAGCTTTAAAGGTCCCTTCCATTCCATAAGAATCTGTGATTCTGTGATCACTTAACTTTCTGTCTGAGAGCTCCTTTGCTCTTACTGGAGCTTGTTCTTGCTGGTATGCTCTTCTGACAGATTTATTAACAAACTGAAGGTAGTTGAACCTGAGTGAAGTATGGATGGCAGGTTTAAAATCTTGAGTATTATAATGTCTGATGATGAGACATTTCAAAGCCAATATTCTTCTAATAAAGCTCTATCTCCTTTCCAGATATTGGTATTCACTGTTTCAGCAGATTTTATACTCACAAAATCTGTGTTTTTAGGTCGATGCTATTTGTGTAACATCTGACAAACAAAGAACAATTAGTTTCTCATTAGCTGCTAGACAAATGTCATGCCCTCGGATTTTAATCACCCAATGCAAATATCAGAATATAATCTATTTTGTACATTCTTCTTGTTATATTCTCTAGGATAACGGCTAATCATTTTCATTTCAGTTCACGTGTGTGAACTTATTTTTAGATCTGACTTGCTGCATATCTATTGGTTACATAAGCACTAAGTGTTTAATTTTATTTGTAGCATTATAAATATATATAAGCTTGATTTTTCTGTATGGATTCTGTGTGGGCAAAACCATGTCTTTATTGTGTACTTTGGAAAGTGAATATTTATAAATTATAAATGCTTGGTCTTGGCTTTCTGCCAAGATAAGATGTCCTAGACTTTCTGTTTTATGTATCTCTTGGCACTTCAGGTGGCGTTGGTTTACCATCCACAGTGTAGCTGAACTGCTTCCTTAACTGACAACCACACTTGTGGCAGAAAAGAAGGGAAGCCTCATACCTGAAAAGACATGAGTTGGCTTGTTCCTTTCTGTCTTGATTTTTGGAATTCTATATAAGCAGTTTCAAATTTTCTCTTCTGCCCTGGGGCCTGGACATATTTACATACCATCTGGAAAGCAGGATCAGAATAAAGTAGGTAATATTCTTTTTCTATTAATAGGGTAATGTCTTTTTACTCTAAAGATAGCAGTGCTCAACCTTTGGCAGTAGGTGATACGTTGTGTCACAAAACTGTACTACAGAGAGCCACAAAGGCATTGCATTGTGGCATCTTTGTGTTAACAGCTGATGATGCATCATTGTTATTCGTTGTCGTAATATACTCACTCAGTTTAGTAGTACAGATGCAACATCACTTATTTTCCACTCCTTCCACTCCAAGCCTAGTTGCAGGACTCAGAGAGAGATTCACTCCACTTCATGTTCTCATGATGACTAGAGAGATGTCATCTTTCCTTTTGGTCATCCCAGCAAAGGTGTTTGATTCCTCTCCGTACTGTGTTGTTATGGCTGATACCATTCTTAAATAACTTCAAAGTTAGTTATTCAAGGAAGTGTATAGTGAAAAAAAAATATGCCAGCAACTCTTTTACAAAAGGTTGTACTTTTCACTTGGCAGCACGTGAGTAGGAAGTGTATTAACTTCCAATTTGATCCTTCCGATTGCTGTTCTACCTCAGTCCTCCACAGCCATGTTTGCAGGTTTTACCTTCAGTTAAGAAAACAAAAGAACCCCACAAAATTTGAAATCATGAGAACCAACATAAAAATGTAGTTTTAAAAATGAACAGAGTATAAATTCAAAAAGAAATTTTCATTCAGAAAATGAATAGACAGACTTGAGAGTTATGGTGGGAGATCATCTAGCTCATGGCTGATAAAATATCTGCACATGCAAATTTGTACAGTTGCATTATTTATCCATTGTAGCAATTAACAAGAAGCATGTGAATCACACTAGCACATCAGAGAAATAATTTTATCTTTATTTCTCCCCTTCTTCCACTCCCCATCCATTAGAAAAAAGAAGAACTTATGGGAATGTTTTTCATCTTAATGAGATATATCTATTTGTGGTTCACTCCTTTTAATCTAGTTGCATGGCAAAGAGCTTTTTCTCCCTTTCAGAAGTTGCTTAAGCCACTTTGGAGGCTCGTGAATGAATAGAAGTGGAAGCAGGCTCATTACTAGGAGTACAGTTAGATATGTGCTTTAATGCATGTACAGTCATCACCAGGACACTGTGGTTTCTGGAGGAAATGTACTGTTTTTCACACTAACCTGATGTCATCCTAAAGGGAAAGTGTGCTTCCATTCTTTTCTCTTGAGCAAGACAAACAGTTTGATGGAAGACGGTCTTTTGGAAGACAAATCCTCCCTTTTAGGCCAAGAAGGTTTTAATGTGAGAGAGTAGACTGACACATTTGTTTTGTTTTGCCAATGTGGTTCAAGTGATTTGTCTCTAATTCAAAAGTTTGGGTTTTTGTTTGTTTTTTTTTTTTTTACTTTCAAAGTGGTTTTTATTCAAACCTCTTAAAGTGAATTTAATTCAATGTCTTCTTGGTCTTGTGAGATAAGTGATTTTTTATCATATATTTTGTAAATCAGTAAACCAAGTCAAAATCAATGAGAAATTCTATTTCCATCATCACTACATTCCTGTAATGAAAGTCTTAAAATCTGAAAAAGAAGTTTAGGGGATTTTACTATATACTTGAACAAAAGTGTAGGGGTACTTAATTTTAAGCACAAATTCACTTTTCCCTTCATGCCAGTTCTTGTTGCTGATTGAAATAAATATGGGACAAACATAAAGTCTTCAGGAATGTGCACAGAAAACAGAGGAAAGAAAGAAATAGAACATACACCAAACCAAATATAGGTGCAGTTGCTAACTTAGATAATGAGTTGCATACCAGAAGTTACTACCAAAGGTAAGTACTAGGCCGTATGTGTAACACTGTATGTGTACAAATGTTTCTATTTCACGTACATTTATTATTATGTGTAATAGTAATAAACTTCTACCACATGTAGAATTTAGTTTGTTGTAGTGTCACAAAATATTATCACTAAAATTAAAGGCTCCTAATATAATTCAGAAAACATTACTTTTCAACTAAGTGTATTCAAAATTTCCATGAAATATTAGTCACTTGTCTTAATTTAGTGAATTGTTCTGAGAGATGCCACTTTGGTAAAGTCAGGCTTTTGAACATAATCTGCAATGACTGACTAGGCTTTTGAGGAGAGGGAACCTATGAACTATGTAAACAAATTGTGTGGGCATATATAGTTAAGTTGCTGGACAGGTGTGGTGGTTCAAGCCAACTGGGACAAAGAACTATATGGACTCCAGCTCACTCCTCCTCCCAAACCCATTTCCACAGCAGAGGTGTTGACTGGCCTGGTCCTGGCCAGAGGCAAGTCCAACTCTACCTGGAGGTGGAGAAGGCTCTAGAAATTTTGCACAAGTCTACCACTGCTTTTTTTTTTTTACAAGAAATCCATTCAGATTCAAATCAACGACAACAGGACAGTTTCAGTTAGAATAGAGAACCAGAGTTGAAAGAATGCACGTAAGACAATTCTGGTCATATGCCACATGGAAATCTCTCTCAACATCCTCTCAGCTTGAGTTTCACTGTATCTTGATATGAGATCGTTGATGTCAGGAAGAGCCTGTGTGTACCCACAACCTCACAGTCTGTTGGTGAAATCCTGACTGACACAGGAGGCCAAGATTTCCCTTTGCATTTCAGACCATGATAAACTTGGTTTGTGAGCACAAGTGAATTCCTGCATGAAATGCAGCAAGCAGCAGGCAGTTCTGGGTTTTATGTGAGAGTCTGACTGCAGCAGGGCTGTATAGCCAAGCAATAATGTGATGAGTAATCTGATGAACGGTTACAAAGTATGATAGATCAATAACAAGAGCTATTAATTTCCATTCTCACATCAGACCGCAAATCTATGATTATATTTAATTAAAAAACCATATTTACAGGTAACACAGAAAGGAAGGAAAATCAATTTTTTCTCTTTAGACTGCAAGAATTGCTTCTTAAGCCTGAATGCTTAACAAAACTCCATAAGTGCTCTTCACAGCAGATTGGAAAAGTAGCTTAATTTAGATGACAATGAGCTTGCCATGCATACATAGGAGGTCCCATTCACTAACTTGTTGTGGTTTTGTGTTAATGTAAAGAAATTCTGTACTGTTCCCTCTAGGCCAAACTTTTCTTTTCCACCTCAGGTCAATGGCCTAATGATGCTTCAGTACTCCAGCTGCATAGTTTGCAGTTTCTAAAATAAAGATTTTTTTTCCTCTATCCAGAATTCCTTTTTCCTCCCTTCT
The DNA here is from genome assembly GCF_000703405.1 of Apaloderma vittatum. NCBI lineage: Eukaryota > Metazoa > Chordata > Aves > Trogoniformes > Trogonidae > Apaloderma > Apaloderma vittatum. The sequence continues at coordinate 74,714 of NW_009706312.1, read as the reverse complement.
TGTTTCTTATAACGAACCATTTTTAAAATTTTTTTCTTAATAATTAATAGACAGTCTGAATGATTTGAGTTGAGTTAGTGTAAAGGAATTGATAATGCACAAATTCAGATTGCTGTTACTTTTCTGTTAAAAAGCCACAGACCTTTTATAGGACTTTAATTTGAGCACCTGACTTTTTAATGGGCACTAAAATGTAGTTTTTACTAGCATTCTCCTCGGATTTGGATTCGTTTTTTCCTTCAGTACTGCTGATTTCTTGTAACAACATTCCCCAAAGTGTTCCCATCCTTGTAAGTTCCCCAGGAATCTGACTGAAATCATCATTAACTCAGAGGTGGCCAGTGTGTCAGTGAGTCAGATGTCGAACGAAATGCAAGAATGCAGAAATAGGGTATGACGTAGTTATATTGTGATCATAGCATCATATACAGGCTGTTGCATTGACTCACTGTTGCCTTGTGCATTTCCCCCTCCCATAAACATGCTGGATAGACAATTCCTCACTATCTTTGTATAATCTAGGTGAGATTCATGAAGGAATAACTACTGTGCATGTTACTGTGCAGTGACTTCTGAGGACAGGTGCATCACTCCTGTTGTTTGAATTGCTCCAGTTCTAACCACATTTCCCACTTCAGAAATATGAAAAGTCTTCCAAACGAAAGACATATGAAAAAAACATTAATCAAGATAAATATTTCTGTATATATTTTTTAAGACATAGGGAAAAAAAGCATGTCCAAGTTTCCCTAAACCAAGAAGCAACTGGTAACTTTCATATACACTTTGTAAAAACAAAGCAAAACCAACCAACTTTATTTAGTTAGAAATTATTAGGGTTTACGTGTGTATTTAGTATGCTGTAAGGTTGCCTCCCATATGGGTGTCAGAATTAAGTTATCACCTACACAAAGATGCAGGATGAATGGTGTCTTGAAAGCATTCTTGTTGTTCAAAACATAACACCAAACATGGCAATGACAAATGAACTAGTGTTGAAATGGAAACAACAGATCATTGTAACATTGTTCCAGGAACAATGAGCAGTAGAGGGAAAGAAGGGGTAAAAACAATAACTAGCAAGCAACAGCTAATTTCCATAGTGCAAGTCACATAATTTTACAGAAAAATGATATATTCTTGACTTCTCCAATATGGGCATTAATGTATTGGGATTGTGTGGCAAAGTTTTTGTAGCAAGGAGTGCTATAGGAGTGGCTTCCATGAGAAGCTGCTAGATTTCCCCTTGTCCAATAGAGCAAATGACAGCCAGCTCCAAGATGGACCTGCTGTTGACTAAGGCTGAGCCCATCAGAGGTGGTAGCACCTCTGTGACAAAAAAGTGCACAAGAGCAATTGCAGCCAGAGAGAGTGAGGATATGTGAGAGAAACTGCTCTGCAGTCACAAAAGTCAGTGAAGAAGGAGGGGAAGGAGGTGCTCTAGCAGACATTCCCCTGCAGTGTGTGATGAAGACCATGATGAGACAGGCTGTCCCATTGCAACCCACAGAATTTAGTGGTGGAGCAGATGTCCACCTGCAATCTCACTCCAGAGCAGGTGGATGCCCAAAGAAGGCTCGTAAGCCTGTGGAGAGCCGGCGCTGGAGAAGGAACCTGGCAGGACCTGTGGATCCATGGAGAAAGAAACCCACACTGGAGCAGATTTTCTGGCAGGACTTGTGACCTGCAGGGCACCCATGCTGGAGCAGTCTGTTCCTGGAGGATTGCACACCATGGAAAGCACCCGTGCTGGAGCAGGGGAAGAGAGTGAAGAGTCCTCCCCCAAGAAGGAAGGAGAGACGACAACTCCCATTTCATGTCCCCCAGTGTGACTGCAGGAGGGGAGGCAGAGAAAATCAGGAGTGAAGTTGAGCCCAGGAAAAAGAGAGGGGTGGAGGGAAGGTGGTTTTAAGATTTAGTTTTATTTCATATTACTTTGCTATGATTTGATCGGTAATAAATTAAACTAATTTACCAAAGTGGAGTTTGTTTTATCTGTGACAGTAATTGCTGACTGATCTCCCTGTCCTCACTTCAACCCATGAGCTTTTTATTATATTTTCTCTGCCCTGTCCAGCTGAGGAGGGCAGTGGTAGGGTGGCTTTTGTGTGCACCTGGAGTCTAGTCAGGGCCAACCCACCACAGTCATAGAGGTAATTTGCAACTGTGTCTTTCTAATAGATTTTATTCCATCATTTCTTCACTGGAGAAATTTTACGTGACTTACGAACACTTTTGGTTCACAGTAAGAATGATGTTACATGATCTATATGAGATTTTGCAATTTTGTAAACATTCTGGCAGTTGGACATAGAAGTAATGTGTATTCTCTGCAACTCTCAATCATTAGAGAAAATGCAAGAAGTTCTACTTTATAACTTCGGTTAAAGTCAAATGAAGCTGTTGCTGGCAGTTTTGAGATCTCAGTAGTGATGGTGTGAGCCTCCACTTATGTAAGGACTATTAACATGTGTGTGCAGAACAGAAGATTAAGAACATTGTTTCTTTGAGGACATGCTCCAAGGAAGCATTTTGCAAGAGCTGTATAATAGACACTTTTCACAAATCTCTAAGTAGGAACTTAGTTTTTAAAAAAAGTATACTCAAAATGCAGTAATGGCTATTTTTCAAGATTTAGAAGTCTTTTTTTCTTCGTTTCTTTTTCTTTTTTTTTCTTTTTTTTTACATAATTTTGAAGTGCTTATTAGGTTTGGTGTAATCAGTACTTCAGGTTAGAATTTGGTTTTGACATGAATAATATCCAAATAATACTAGAAAAACTTTATTAGCATCTCTTCTTACCACAGTTCTGCTGTCTCTTGGGAAAGAAATATCATCGTCATTTCACCTTGTTCGAAAGTACATACAGGAGAGTTCCTTCCACTTGTACTGGGTAATCCAAATCTCTCCTTCTCCTGTGTTTTGCCAAAGGAAAATAAAAGAATCTTGCTAGGATTTCATGAGTGACACCATGCCTGGTTTGTATTTGTTGCTGCAGAAACTCAGTTTAAATGGTGTTCAACTCTTGAGAGTTTAAATGTCTGAATATTTCTTCAGTCAAATTCAGTTAAAAATGAAAAGAATGCATTTTGACAGGAAAGCTGAGAATAAGATTTAAAGAGATGGTGTCAGCTGAGAGAAAAAATGAAAACAGCGAAAAAACCCCCCCAAGATGTTTCGCAAGGAAGCACACTAAATATTGACCCCCAGTGGCAGAACATCTTAATGGCTTTTGCATACGGTACTACCCGTCAATGTTTTCATGATCTTCTATTTCACCCAAGTATATGCTCTTTTTTCCCAGATCAATTCATATGTTTAATTGTGTATGTAATGATATAATGTCACACTGGCAAAATGATATCTAATATATTTTTTTGCTAAATGTTTAAAATATAGATAATTTATAAAAAATCCTAAATTCTTTACAAGTTTAAAATAAACAATCAAAATATCAGATTTTTTTTTTACTAGAATTTAACATCAGAAAGAGTGGAAGGATGCAGGTTGAATTTTAGAATAGTTTTATTCTCATAATCCTCCTTATTCCCCAGTTCTGCCAAGAAATCTTATAATGAAAAAGAACAAGACCAAATGCATGAGTTCTGCAGAAATAAGCAGCACATTACAAAATTGACTTTGCAGTTCAGTGTGGAATACTCCAGCACAGGACAAGTTGTGTAATGGGTCACTTCCTCAGAGATTTTTGTCTGTATTCCTCAGCAGAGTCCCAGTTCTTGTGTATGTTTAAAGTACACTGCAGAGAATATCTGTTCACAAAGAGTCCGATTTGAGTGTAGTTTTGAGTGTGCTGCTCAAGATTTATCTTCTATTGCTTTGAAGAGGTTCTTGATAATTGTGCTTAAGATGGTTTCCTGCATAGAATCCTGCTTATTTATAATTTCTTTGGAATATGCATGCATTTTATAAATTATAATCAAATGAATTTATGTCAGAGCATCTTGGTAAAGATAAAAAAAAAAAGTTGTGTTTTTTTTAAATTCTGCGATACAACATGAAGTCTCACAGTAAATATTTATTTCTCCTCTGCGGTCTTTAGCACTCCATTGCTTCAACTGATGTTTTTTATACTTTCTCCTGCACTGGAAATAGAGGTTGAAGCTGTGTAATGTTCCTAGATCAATCACTTTTCAATACAGTTACGTTGGATTACAAAAAAACCCAGACTGATCCCATTTAAAGCGCTTATGTCATGTTATATATTTGAAGAAGAAATATTATTATTCAGTTTAGGGAATGATGGTTTCCTTCAGATTTGAGCAAGTACACTGTGGACAACTGTTACCTTTCAATTTCTATAGCACTATTTATTTCCCTGAGGCAGCAAAGCTTAACTCAGCCTCATACAAAGGGCCCAACGTAAATTTAGATTTTATCCCTGTGGCTGTGCAAAATCTGCCAGTGCAGAGATGTGATTACAGCTCAGTGGTTCATTTTATCTCTGTCATTCAATGCTGCAGAACGGGTGGTGCCCACAATGTGAGGAATGAATCAGCTGCTGCTTTTGCTGACTTGGTTGAGGTTAGTAATTGCTAGGAAAATCCTTCTGTGAGGTTTTGGTCATAATTCACCAAAGGCTGAGAGGTTAAGGACAGAGAGGGAAAAAGAGCAGTGTGGATACCCTCCATATTTTTTTGTTAATTGTACACTTTAGTAGACTTATGACTGCTCTTAAATGAAATAGCTCAACCTACCGAAGCCATTCAAAGTTCCTCATGTAATTAAACAGATCTGAACAGCTCAGAATGGCTTAATTAAAAGCTGTATCTGTGTTTACAAATAACTTAATCCAGTCATGCCTTCTGAAATTCCTCTTTCTCCACTCTTAATAATATGTTAATATTAACTATAGTTACCAATCTGGCAGTATCTTTGAAAGCTTCTGGGTTTTTGAAGGGCATCTTAAGGTACACATAAAAAATTAAGAGATTTCAATATCTCTAAGAGGTAAAGACCTTGATATCTCTGTTGAAAAGGGAGACCTCTGAACACTAACAGAGATATGGACTCTATGCTTCTTAGTCTTTCGTTATGTTCTGCTTTCTGTTTGTTTTTAAATAAAAGTTTGCATGGGATACATGCCATGTTCTACCAAAATAGTCAGTTAGTTAGCAAACCATAGCATCTGCAAGTTGGCAGATGCCAACCTGTTTGCATCACTTTTATTCTACCCACTGTTTCTATTCTGGCTCATACATCGTTGCTGCCATCCAAACTAGTGGTAATTCAAAACAGCTACGAAAAAGCGTAGTTATTTAAATGCGTCTGAATTCACCTTGTGCCATTGTTAGAGTTGGAGAACTGTCAGTTTGAAACTTCATGCTTATTGGAAAATTATTGTAGAAAAGTTCTCATTAGAGACATAAGATTATTTTTATACCACTTTCTGCTTAAGTGTTACCTTCTTCTTACAGCCTCATTAATTTGTAAAATTTTAGGCATACTAAAAGATTATATTTTTCAATAAATATAGATTCAATTATATCAAATGTGAAAATCATTAACATAGGGAAAAACAAATACTAAAATTAGAATTGTATCCTCATCCTATATTATATAAGTAAGATACTTCTGGTAATATATCCTTGTTTCAAATTCGTATAAAAAGATATTACATTCTAGAAGCAGAACACAACAAGCTAAGTATGGTCAAGAAAACACACCTGCAATCTCCCAGATGCCAGAAAAACTTTGCTGACTACAGGAAATTATCTAGTTATCATTGTATTATGGAAGACTGCAATATAATTGTGTGGAAGTCACTCCAACATTATCTCTTAGTCCTTCTTCTTCCTCAGAGGGTCATAAAGACGAACTTTTTCACAAATTAAGTGTTACAGTGCACCAGAGAGGAGCAGTATTTTGCTCACTTTGAAACTGTGAAATACCTAATATGTTAGGCCCACATTTTTGATCTGCCCTTTAGCGTTTGCCCTCTTTTTAATGTTCATTTCTGAGGCTTTAATCTCGTAGGTAATTTCTTTTCCAAAGCACTGAATGCTGTTGGACTCTGTAGGTCTATATGACCTTTGAAAGCCAGACTCTAAAACCAATGGCTGCTTCTAAAAATTTGATCTTACATGACTTTCCAGACCTAACCTTTTGTTAATACCACTGATATAAACTCTGTACTTTTACAGCTTGCATCTCAGAACTGTTCAGAATTTCCATGTCTGTGTCATCCTTCCCAAAATGAAAATTTTAACACTAATCTCCTGTGAAACTGAACTTGTAGTAACTCTTTCCAGGCCACTTTCCTGATGCTGTTGTGTTCATCCTAAAGCTGCAAAGAAAAGTCTGTATATTTAAAAAGTCTGTATACTTAAAAGTCTGTAAATTTACAGAGCCAGTTAGCATTTTGAAATACTTGTGCTGCTATGACATGCACTGCACACAAGCTGGTACGTGATGTCCTTTTAAATCAAGTTATTAAAAGAGAGACTTCAAAGCTGAACCTTGGGTAACCAAAGTTTGCTTGAACCACTGAAGTAAAAGTGAATATCACCTGAAATTACTAAAGTAATATACTATCATGAAGATGGACACAGCTGTTTTATGTGTACCCATCTTTAAAATGTGATCTAGTTTACCACTTATCTTGAATTAATATTTGTAGATCTGGCTGCAGCACTGCTCCGCTGGATATGTTAAACACAGAGAAACACATAATTCCCACTCTGAAAGGTTTTTAGTCCTTTTGAAATCAAGATGTGGTGCATCACACTGAAGTTGCAGCGACACAAAAAGGATGTGGGGAAATAGCAAAATCTGAAGCTGATGGGGATAACAGAGTGACAGATGTAAAATTCCTGGAGGGTAATTGCCATTGGCTTCCCCAGGTGCCATGATCCACCATTCCAAATTTTTAGATACTAGAATAAAGTGAATATTTTTACCATTTTAAAATATTTTTAACCAAATATAGCACTTAAAGCTCTTTCCATTCTGCATGCCTTCTCACACTGAGAAAAAAAAGAAGACCCCTTGTCTTTTCTTAATATTTAAATACTTCATCTCTGTATGTGGAGATCCATCTGCTCACATCACTGGCTTGAGTCTGTAGGGATTACAGCTCTGTGACCAGGAAACACCAGGGGTAATGCCCACCTTCCTCTTCAAAAACCACCTGTAAATGGAAAGGGACTGCCTTTCTCAAAGGTTCCAGTTCCAGTGGGTGCCCATATGTCCATGGCTGCTCTACCCCACCACTTGCACCTCTTCTTACCCCCAGCCCTTCCCTGTGCTCATCCTCTGTATCAGAACAGGGCTTTCCAACACATTGAAAATTATCGAGTTTACTCCAGCTGCATCAAAATGACAGTTTATCACTCAAAAAAGAGCTCCATTTCTATGCTGGCTGCTGTTTAGGACTCTGGCTTAGCAAATCTTGCTCTCCTGGTTACATAGCTTGCCAAAGTAGTCTGTTCATTTGCATTTCTACAGCTACATACTTCTGTGTGTTTTATTAAATAAATGTAAACATTTTATTAAATAAAATATAAATTCAATGTAGTCTTATCCATTTAATTAAAAAAAAGTCATAACTCTTGCTTCAGGAAAGAGGGCTGTCTTTCAAAAGCGCGTAAGTGGTGTAAATGAGGCAGGTGGTCTCTCAAATGTTATGTAAGTGTTAAAGGACAACATTTCATTATTACTATTTTTAATGACAATCAAAGTCAGCAAGAGTTTCTGATGAAAGGATGAAATATTTAAATGGCAGTTATTTGTCCTCAAATGTATCACATCTGCCTGAGTGATAGGTGTTGAAGAGGTGGCTGCTGAATGAACATGAAAAAACAATATTAACAAAAAAGAAGCTTTTATTCAATCGGTTCCTTCCCCATATGAAATTTTCCTACTCTGGCAGCTAAGACCCCCACTATGAGATCTGGCAGATTCTGTCTGCAAAGCTGTTGGACGGTACCATGACAGTACCATGAACGTTGATTTGTTCTTGGCCAGGTCAGAACAGAGCAGAATCCCAGCCAAAATTCAAGACTTTTGCACTCTGGCATTTTGAGATTTTTTAGACTTTACAGACTCATCACTGTACAGCAAAAACTAATTTCTTTACCCAGACCACTTGTACGTGTTGTGGTTGAATTTCTCAGACAAAATTCTTGCCAATTTCAATGTGGAAAAAAAATCCATTGGCAGCTCTAGGGCTTAGATTTTTATCTGTGTTCTCGTCACATATCCATCATGTCCCCATAGTAAGGTGCAGGAAGAATGTTTGTTTTGTTTGTTTTTTTAATTGGTTTGTTAGTTTGGTTTCGTTCTGTTTGTTTGTTGTTTTTTTTTAAAAAAAAAAAGAGAGAAAAAAAGGAACAAGATTATATTCCACTTTAAAGAAAAATCCCAAACATTTGAAATTCTGAAGACCAGTCAGCCTAAGGACCTGGGAACTTCCCATTTTTTTCAGACTCTGTGGCTGCTGCCAATCTCCCAGGAAGTTTGCTGCAGTGTCAGACCCCTATGATTTCTGTCAGAATTTTTTGGATCGGAATGGTCTCAGCAAACATTTTTATTTCTGCAGCTTGGTAAATAACTGAGAAAAGTAGTTGAAACTGAACCTTATCACTGTGAGTGGTGGATTTGCAGATACAGAAAGACACATTCTGCAGTATTCATTTACTCTCCACTTTGTTACATGCACCAGAATCCAGGTTCTGACTGAATATGCTTAGTTACGCCCTAATATCAAAGTATCCAGAATAAAAATAACATAATTTCTAAATTATTTTCTTCAGTGACCATGTCTGATTCCTGAGAGTGGCTTCACTTCTGTGTTTTGAGGTAGTCCATGATGTATTTTTTTTGGATACGTTTGTAAAAAAGGAATATGCAGTTTCTCTTGACACTTAGTTTACATGAAGATAGGTGTCCGGATGGCAAACTGTGCTGAGCAGTCAGTGGGGTTGGTGGAGGCAGGGATGGGATTTGCTATGCAGCATTATTTCTTCTCTCTGACAGCCTGCAAAAAGCCTGAGTGCCTAGTGATAATCTCCAAAGAACACCTGATACTCCTGTAAATGATGCGAACATGTGTGGATGGAATGAGGGAGAGAAATTTTGTTGGTTTTTCCTGGTAAATTTCTCACCAATTTTTCATAGAAAATGAGTCCTGATGAGGGATTTTCTTATACTTGCATATCAGAGACCTGGGCTGAGAAGCAGAGCAATTACACATTCCTCACAATAGCTGGCATCGAGTATTTCAAAAGAATATGGAAAAATCACCTTCAGACAGCTTTGGAGAAAAAAAAAAATCAACTGTTTTTGCCAGGAATGTTTCCTCATCAACTGCCAGTAGCTTAACATAGGGCAATTGCATTGTACATGAAAATTTTACTTCAGAGGGCCCATTCTACTCTGTGTGCCTTACATAGCTGCTGGTTGCTGCTTGTAGACTTTTCTGTATCATATAAGTCTACAAATGCAGAAAGTCATGTCAAATTAAAATTATTAAAAATATATTTATAAACTTTTCGTTGCAACTTACTGAATTTCTTGCCATAAAAAGCACCTTCACAAGTGTAAGTTACATGAATTAGAAATAGCATCTATGATTACATTTTATTCAACCTACTATTAGTCATATCAATTAAAAGTAGATTATAGGTATCCAATGCAATGTAAGATTGTCAGTTACTGATTAAGGCACTTCAAACTTCATATGCCATCTATACACAATAAGGTAATTCATTGCCCCTACGTTTAATCTTTTGTGTGTGTCTGATTCTCACTGTGTGAATTAGACATTTGGCTCAATTTGTGTTTGGTTATATTACAAAGACGGGAAAGAAATTGGAACTCTAAGGAAGAGCTAGATAAAAATAAAACATCTGTGTCAGTTTGTGTGGGATGGCAAGAAATTTAAATGAATAACCCATGTACATCTACATTGCAGATTTTATTGTATTTGTGTGTACATATTTGTGATTCTGGAAGTAGATAGGCATAACGCTGTTAAAGAATGGGAAGCAATATTAAAGAATCTTGATCTAATTTGTCTTGCTTATCCTGAAGGGAAAACATAATTAACAAGAAGTAAAATGTTGTCAGGCTATATTCTATAAAAGTCCCCTAATTTTTATACGTGACCACTGCAAAATCAATGTTTTTAAGATCTGAAGGTGAAAGTAATTGCAGAAGGCAAAGCTTTTAAGCAACTGTTGTTTCTGAAATGACACCTAGGATGGGCAGAACAATGAAATTGCCTTTTACTTTTTTCAGCTGAAGAGAATGCTGTGCTCGGGCCAAGCATGAGGTGAATTAACACAGCTTTGTGTAGAGAAGTTTGCATTATGCCTTGCTGCCTTATCTGCAGATAAAAAAGCAATCGTTTTGGTTGCTAAGGGTAGCAATCCCATGCCTTCCATACAATCAGAAAGTAAACCATCACTATAAATAAAAGGAAATGAGTTGAAGGGCTGAAAGAAATGTTTCATCCAGCCATACTATTTATGAAAGCTGACAATTTGTAATGAGTGTTGGCAACAGAAAGGTGCAATTACTTCTCTCCTGCTGCTGTGTTGTGGCACAGTTCTGCCTGCAGCGAGGCTGGGAGAGCCTGGGAGCCCTGTCCTATTTGTGCTCTCCTGGCTGTTGCCAACAGGTGCAAAGAAGATGAGGTACCACATAACACCTATCTCAGAATTAAATGGGTTTCTTGAGTTTACATACACAACTCCTGCGGCACTGCCTGAAAGGCTCACAGAGGAGGCAGGGAGACAGAGGGGAGAAGACACTTGAAAAATGTCTTTTACACCTTGGATGACAATTGCAGCACTGGCAGTATCTTTGCCATAGCTATAGTACCAGAGGGACGTGTTTTTAATTTCCAGTTTAAGTTACATGGTATTGTTGTATCACAGGGACTAGAGTTTCAGAAGCTTTCACTATTTTTTTAAATAGCATGGTTTTCTTGGCTTACTTCAGAATCACAGGAGGAGTGCTTGCAAATCTTTTAATAAGGCAATTACATGCAGACAAAGATTAGATCTCATGACACAATAGATTTTTGCTATATTATTCAGTATCTTTTTGATATTCCACTGTCACTAGACAAAAGCACTGAATAGTAATGTGACAAGTCTATTCAGGAGACAACAATGCAAGATTCTTTAATTGTGCTCCCTTGTACGACACACAAACCTGCACTTAATTTTCCTGCCTGTTTTGAAAATGTAGACAGAAAATACTGTTTAGATTCAACAGTGCTTTTAGTACTTTATGTGTGAAATCTGCATTTTATATCTGTAAAATAAAAATGTTGAGATAGTCAGTCACCTAATTTTTCCCATACAGTGAAAATCTTAAAATCTCCTGATTCAAAATGTCAATCTTAATATAGAAATGAATTTCTTCTTATTAAAAAAAAGGCAAAAAGCTTGAGCAAAATACAGACTGTAAAAGGGAGGCTGTGCTATTTTCAATATGTGGAGTCTGTAACCGTATGTTTGTTTTCCCAATGTCTGCCTGAGAGATAAATCAAGGAAGACACAGGAGTATAGTTTCTTGCCATAGTTTATTTTGTAACTGGCATTACTTAAGTAATATCATTTTTACGCTTTCATTTGCTGAAATTATGTGCTTAAAAGAAATATTTATCATTTTTCCCAGATTTTAGAGGGAGGCTGAGGTAGAATTGTGATGGTTTGCAGGAGATCATGGCTTATGTTGACAGAAAATCTAAGGTTAAAACAGTGCTGCCTGGATTCCAGTGTATAACCCTATGGACATGGAAGAAGGTCATAAGATCTTCCAAGCAAAGATGGAAAACTCCTGCTGTCGGTTAACGTTCAATATTACATATTAATCCCAAAGCTATGAAGACATTCTGGATGCATTTCAGAAGACCTGAGGGATGTTTATCAAACAAGTACTGATGATGTTTTTAATATCAGGTATACAAATAAATATCTTGCAATAAATATTCATAATGCATGTATTTATATAAATACTACATTAGCATAAAAATAATAATTAAATTTTCACTTATTTGCTGTTGTCTCATAGAGGAATAAACTCTTGCCCGTAGGAGTCCATTGTACTTGAAAGATAACTTTATTTAATGCCTTGTTTAGTTCAGTAAAACCCTTCTATTTCATTACTTTAGTTCGGAATATGGATGTTCATGCTTATTGTTTATTCAGAACAAGACTTAATTCAGATTTTTAAGAGTAGTGTTAGGCCACATTACACAGTCTGAAATTTTCAACAATAGAAACCCCTTCAGCGGTCAAATATAATCAAGATCTCAAGAAAGAAAACAATGGACTTTACCTAGGTTCCTCTTCAATCTCTATCTGTAAATTTAAAAATTTTACTTTCGTAACAGATATTAAAATTGCAGATAGTGCATGACATTTATTATCAAAGATGTTGGTTTGGTTTTTTTTCAGTAAAAGTGAAGTTTTTCAATATATCATTCTAACACAAGAAAATTTCCTGAAAAATTTCTTTATTGACTTTGGCTGATACGGTAAGGCCACTTAGGCACATAACTAAATGTTGCCAGAAGAATGAAAAGTTGAGAGCCATCAACTGGTTTAAACTAAAATTTCCAGGTATTCGTCAGAATGTATAACAAGTCCAAATCCACTAGGACATAATTCCAGATTTCTGTGTGTCTGATAACTTCTACTGCAATGTATTGCACTCAATTTCCCACTAGGATTTCAAACATTAAGTGTAAATTATTACAGAGACACTTTATAGGTAATTCGATTTGATTTTTTTTTTACAACAGAATACATGGTCTTTTTTGCATAACCTTTGCTTTCTCGCCCGAAAGAGTGCTGCCTACCTTCTTCTGATATTTTTTGCTGCTGCACTGCTAACACACTGGATTCACAGTAGCTGAAAGAAAGTCATTGAGAGTCTGCTGTCATTGTGACAATGTTGAATGAATTGAGAGGTGGAGTTGCAGGAGCTCTGGCTGACCTCAGCCAGTTCAGGACTGGTATCGTGATACTGAGAGCAAGAGAGTGTGTCTGAAAAAAGACACCACGCGCCTCTCGCACACTGCATCTGCCACATGGAGTAATGGTAAAATAGAAGCCTTTAAAAAAAAAAATTATGTCCACCAATAAATGAAATAGATTAAACCTGATTCCAAGTGAACAAAAAGTTCATCAAAACCTTGTGTGCTGTCCCTTTATGGGAACCCCTGTCTACTCTTCCGTGCTTGAAATTCCTGAGCTGCTATTGAATTTGTGATGATGATTTAGAGTGTCATAGACTGTTTCTTTCCAGCTGTAACAGACAAAATAGTGTAGTAGGTGAAAATACAGAATAATATTCTCACCATGTTCAGAGTTAGGTCTTGGAATTGTGTCTGTGTAAGGAAAACCATCTGCAAGCTGCAAGTGAACAATCCCACTGATTTGGCTTGACTGGTGTCATGAAGGCAGAGAACGTTAAGCCTTTTACTGTGAGTTATTGCTGGACTAAACAGTGAAATTCAGTTTTCATGTATAAAGGAATAAAGAGAGAACTGGAATTGGAGTAGCATTAATGATTTTTGGTGTATAAGCTGCTTTTTGACATGACTACTGAAGATTAAACTGGTTAACTTACAAAAGGGTCTATTAATTCCAAATGATAGTCACAAATCTACACATAGGGTTACAGGTGTATATTAACTACCTTTATGCATACACGCAATTCAAAATAGCCTTATATGAACACATCCTACTCCGGAATGTCAGTATCTTGATGTCAAGGGTTAGGGCTGGGCCCTTACCTGGTTTGAGCTAAACAGAACCAATTCTGTTCAGTGGTTTCACTTCTGAGCCCTTTCTGAAGTGAGCCGCATGTTTTTGCAGACAGTGTATGCTACTGGCAGTGATAACACCTGATGTTTACAGTTGTGGCCAGGGATTAGTATACAGAAATGCTCTTGCTTACACTTGCTCCCATAGAGACCCAGGTCACTGCTGGATCTTCTGTGCCGCATTGGGGATGCCACGAAGTAAAACGTGTCACCTCTGGTGAGGAACAGACAGGACAGGTGACCTAAACCTGACCAACAAAACTATTCTATTCTGTGTACGTCATATTCAGTAAAAAGCTGAGAGATTGTGGGGGTTAAGCATTCTTGCTTTAATGGATGGTATCCGATGAGGACTCCATCCAATATTCTGTCCTTAATCCCAATCCTGAGTTCCCAAATCCAGCTCCCTGTATCCAGCTCCCGCTGCTGCTGAGCCTGGGGCTTCCCCGGTGCAGCCCGCTCTGCAGCACCAGTGGGGACTGCTGTCAGGGGGGAGTCGGGTTCAATATCAGTTTTGTATATCTTTGTATATAGCTCTTTATTTCTACCATTTCCTTATTAATACTATCATTATTGCACTACAACTATTTTAGTTTTATTTTCCAATCCAGTGAGTATTTCTACCTTCTTCCCAACATAAGCAGTCTCAACAGGTTTTATGGCTGCATTTTGCAAGCTGCATTTCATAGAAACTGTCTAACAGTCCAATTACATCATGTGGTATTTTTAACAATTTTGCGCATTTTTCCACTTTTATGAAAGTTTATATGATTTACAGTTACCCAAGAGACGTATTCTGAAACTTTTCTAACATTTTAAATCTTAATATATGTTATAATTTCACAATTATTTGTCGAATAAAAGCATGGGATATATAGGTTAGAAATACACTGAAAAATCTGGCAATAAAGAGTATTTTTCAAATCCAGTTAATTTTTTGTTAAGAACATGTTATTGATATTGAAGTAACATATATTGGGAGTATACTGAGTTGCCTGTGCGATCTTGATCCATGTAAATACAATTTTTGCAATCTCCTGCAGTTTAACATTTTCATTAAACCATAATAACAATGATAGCTATTTGTATAGTTTTACTCAATGAATAAAAGTATTGTAGAATATATGTACAAGGCTGTATATGCACATGCGTTTACATATATATATACCCTTTGTGGGATTAATTAGGCAAATATAGCTAGACCAATACCTAAAATGACTACTGATTCCAGTTTCGTTATAGAACTGTGAGTTCTTCTGAGCAGGGATAATCATAGTATTAGTCCAATATAAAAGTTAACACATGCTAACACATAATTCTAATAATTGTTTTTAACTTCTTATACTGAATAGTTTGCATCCATATTTTACCAGGCAGTGTATTGCTCAGAACAATTACATTAGAGCTATTAAAATTGTGCAGTAAAGACATGGACCTGTTGGATTGGGTTCAGAGGAGAGCCACAAAAATGATCAG
The DNA here is from genome assembly GCF_000703405.1 of Apaloderma vittatum. Taxonomy (NCBI): domain Eukaryota; kingdom Metazoa; phylum Chordata; class Aves; order Trogoniformes; family Trogonidae; genus Apaloderma; species Apaloderma vittatum. The sequence goes on along the minus strand of NW_009706312.1, from coordinate 59,437 downwards.
AGGAACGAAACACCTCCTGTATAAGGTATTCTCGGAGAGATGGGGTTATTCTGTCTGGAGAAGAGAAGGCTAAAGGAGAGTTTATGGTGGCCTTCCAGTATTTAAAGGAGAGCTATAAGAAAGACCAGGACCTGTTGTGACAAGGAGTAACAGTTTTAAATTGGAAGAGAGTAGATTTAGATTAGATATAAGGAAGAAATTCTTATCGCGAGGGTGGTGAGACACTGGAACAGGTTGCGCGGAGAAGCTATGGATGTCCCCTCCCTGGGAGTGTTGAAAGTCAGGCTGGATGGGGACTTGAGCAGCTTCGTCTAGTGTAAGGTATCCCAGCTCATGGCAGGGGCAGTTCAACTAGGTGATCATTTAAAGGTGTCTTCCTATCCAAAACATTCCACGATTATGAGATACCTCAATGTGCTTTCATAACTATAATTTCAGAGCATTTCCTTTAGATCAGGAGATGTTTGTATTTAAAAATATATACACTTGTTCATACATGTATATTGATGTATTCATATACTTTATATGTGTAAAGGATTATATACATATTTTTTCTTTGTGCATAGATGCACATTATAAGTGTGTTTGTTTGTGCTCATGTATATTGTATTTATACGTATATAGAGACATGTAAAATAAGTATGTGTATAAATATATTTTTGAAAGTGTAGGAATAAAATACTATTTAGTGAGAACTGGTGAAATTCTGTGAGAATGGTAAAGCTGAAGTGATGAGACTCCTTCTGCTTCTTGCCTGGAAACAGACCACCCCAGTAGGTCTGTTCTGTTCTTGTGCAAAGAGGGAGGTAAGGTGAGCAGGTAACCTTCCACTGGAGCACAGAATCATTCTTTGGACTGATAGCCAACAGGCCCAACTTACCATGAAAATACTTAAGAAGGCATTTTTCTTTTAACTTTGGTATTTTTCTATGGAGCTTCCTTGCTTTCAAACCTCAGATAGTACATTTTAATGCTGAGATTTCCGGCAGCAATTCTGAGGCGTGAATCAGGAAGGAAGAGTTAGAGACTTGCCTCAGCCACCTGCCGTAATGATGAGAGGTGATATAAGCATATAAATCTGACACTTTTCAATAAGAAAAGGAACAAGAAGGTACAGAAAATGCATGTGGATCATTTCATGAGGACTAGTGATGATTGGCTTTTTCACAGGAAAAAATAATCCACAGAAAACTCAGCCAAGCAAACAAACAACCAAAACCCAGAGAGGCAGAGAATTAGGCTGTCCTTTTCAAAAGTTCAGAATTAGAAAAAAAAATGGTTTTCTTAAGAAGTAGTAGCATGAGGTGCCCTTACTCTTTACATAGGACTTATTTTAAGGCTTTGTAATAATTTCAGTAGTTACAACTTCAAATGACAAGTGTCTGGCTATCCATATTGTCAAATTCAGAGTAAATGCAATAACATTTAAATGTCAAAACATTTCTTGCTTTCTTATTTTCTAAGTTTGGGATTCGTAGCTACAACTACAGTAGGAAAGGCCAGATCTTGCCAGAAGGAGATAGAAAATGACTGTACTCCTCTTATAGTGATTAGAAATTCCTAGTCTAATAAAAAGACCTGCAAAAAGTACAGGTTCTAATCCTAAAGTTCTGGATCTGTTTTCACATTTTATTGAGTTTCTGATTACTATATGGCTTTAATTACAGAATCATAGAACAGTTTTGTCTGGAAGAGACCTTCACGATTATCAAGTTCAACCTTTTCCTAGCTCTGTCAACATCACTAAACCATGTCCTTCAAGGCAACATCTACTCTTCTCTTAAATACCTCTAGGGATGTTGACTCAACCACCTCCCTGGACAGTCTGTTCCAATGCCTGACAATCCTCTTAGTAAAGAAATTCTTCCTAATATCCAACCTGAAACTTCCCTGGCATAACTTAAGGACATTTTCCCTCGTCCCATCACTCTCCACTAGGGAGAACAGACCAACCTCTGCCTCTCTACAGCCTTCCTTCAGGTTAATTGTAGAGAGCGATGACGTCTTCCCTCAGTGTCCTCTTCTCCAGGCTAAACAGCCCCAGAGCCCTCAGCCTTTCCTCATAAGACTTATGTTCTAAGCCCTTTCCCAGCTTGGCAGCTGCCTCTGTACCCTCTCCAGCACCTCAATGTCTCTCTTGTAGTGAGGGGCCCAAAACTGGAACAAGTACTCAAGGTGAGGCCCCACCAAAGCCGAGTGCAGGGGCATGATCATCTCCCTGCTCCTGCTGACAGCACCATTCCTGATCCAGACCAGGATGCCGTTGGCCTTCTTGTCCCCCTGGGCACACTGCTGGCTCATGTTCAGATGGCTGTCCAACAACACCTGCAGGTCCCTCTCTGCCTGGCAGCTCTCCAGCCACTCCTCCCCAAGCCTGTAGCGCTGCTGGGGATTGTTGTGGCCGAAATGCAGGACTTGGCATTTGACTTTATTGTCAAGGTCACTGATGAAGATGTTAAACAAGACTGGTCCCGGTATTGATCCTTGAGGGACTCCACTTGTCACTGGCTTCCACTTGGACATGGTCCCATTAACAGCCACTCTTTGGGTGCGGCCGTCAAGCCAGTTCTTTATCCCCTGAATTGTCCATCCAAACCCATATTTTATCAGCTTGGAGACCAAGATGTCGTGCGGGACAGAGTCAAAGATTTTTCTCAGGTCCAAGTAAATGTCAGTTGCTCTTCCCTTGTCTACTGATGCTGTGACCTTCTCATAGAAGGCCACCAGGTTTACCAGGCATGATTTGCCCTTGGTGAAGTCATGTTGACTGTATCCAATCACCTGTTATACTTCTGCTTCAGCAGTGTCTCCAGGAGGATCTGCTCCATGATCTTACCAGGCACAGGGGTGAGAATGACTGGTCAATAGTTTCCCTGTTCATCCTTCTTTCCCTTTTTGAAAATGGGGATTATATTTCCCCTTTTCCATTCAGTGAGGACTTCACCAGAAGGAGAAGGAGATCGGCTCTGTTAAATCGGACCTGCCCTTCATAAACACATGCTGACTGGGTCTGATCCCCTGGTTACCCTACATGTGTTGCATAATGGAATACAGGATGATCTGCTCCATCATCTTCTTTGGAACTGAAGTGAAGTTAAGAGGCCTGTAGTTTCCTGGGTCATCCTTCTGTCCCTTCTTATAGATGGGTGTTATATTGGCTGACTTGCAATCAGCGGGACCTCCCCAGTCTGCCAGGACTGCTGATAAATGACGAACAGTGGCTTGGTGAGCACCCTTGCCCGCTCTCTCCCTACTCTAGGATGTACCCTATTCGGCTCCATAGATTTGTGGACATTGGTGTGGAGCAGCAGGTCCCTGACTATCTCCTCCTTGATTGTAGGGGGGTACATTTTGCTACTGGCCCTCATCTCTTGGCTTGAGGGGCTGGCTTCCCTCAGTACAGGTGTTTCTATTGTTAAAGACTGAAGCAAAGAAGGCATTAAGCACCTCAGCCTTATCCTCATCATGTTGTTATATGAAGCTGTTCTAAAAGCTCCTGATACTTTTCCTATCTTAGTGCCTTTCTTCAGACTTAGCAACTAAATATGTGCAATAAAATTATTCCCTTTTCTTATAAGAATGTAATCTAAGCAATTCAACAAACCTTCAGATCTTTATTACATGCAGATTAAGTAAAGGCAGTACTCACAAAGCTTATTTTCTATTAGATCTATTAAAAAGATATTTTTTTTAATTTCTGAACAATATACAGGTGCTTGGCAAAAGCTTCAACTAGAAGATGTGATTCAGTTGTTGACCATTGTACATGGACTGGCAAACCAAAATGTGAGCTGACTGTGTTTAGGGTGATGATACTTTTAGTGGATTGCAGAAGCTTTCCTGTCGCTTGGCTTGTCATTATTTGCTGATTTGTGATGAGCTGCTCTCTGTTTTGCTGCATGCTGTGCCACTTAACTGGGAGGACTAGTCCACACAAAATGTAGGTTGGTATCTGGCTAGAACCGTATGAACTGAAGATAAATATGAAGACAAAAACATAATAAGAATGCTGTGAAAATTACTAAAGCATGTGAAATGCTTATACAGGTAGGCTACTCAAGATGAAATTCCAATCACAAGGGAAGACTAAAGAAATTCTTCCACTGTGTTGCTAGTATTTAGACTCCACCTGGTGGGAGTAATAATTCAGGGAACTTTCACCATTTCACTGTTATTACAATCAATTGAATTTCTGCTGCAGAAGATCCCATCCTCCTTTTATCTTCCCTTCAGTCTCTTGAAATCCAGCATAATCGACAAAATCATAAAATGGAGCAAGTTTTAAGACTCCTTTAGCTGGATTCCATGCAGTTCCATGGAAGACACTCTCTATAATAGTAATATGAGGCTAATGTTTTCTTGTAGCATTTTCTGTAAGCTATAAAGTCTAATGAGGCTTGATTCTTTATTCTTTTAAGAGAGTCAAGATTTTACAGTCAGGATGTTGATATAAAGATGATATCAGCTTCTGCATAATTTCCAACATTTTTAGACACAACCAGAATTGCCATTTATACAATCATTTACAGTATTTGCAAATGAAAAATAGGAATCTACAATGCTAAGGTATGTCTGCGTACAATGTAGTTGGATACTAACACAAATGGATGGACATTGCAAAGTAGGAAAGGAAGATGCTTGATGTTTTCATGACTATTCTCAATCAGAGGTAGAAGGACTGTACTTTGGCATGCAGATAGAAAACCCCATGTAAATACCACTGTTTGGTTAGCCTGTAGTCTTTCATTCTCTGACAGTCAGTGTTGCTGTTAATTCAATGCTTTCTACTTTTGTTTTTGTCTTGGACACCCTGATTGCATAAAGCTGGCATCCTCCACTGGTTTAGAAAATAAAGGATCTTCCATCTGGAAGAACACAATGCAGCTACCAACCCATTAAACTAGCTGTCTCTATATGTCTAAGCTATCCTTTTTTCTTTTAGTCATTTTATACTTTCCTGTTTGAGATTTAGATACCACTTATTTTCCTTATAAAATACATTAGAATTTCATTTTCATCTGTAGCACCTTCTAAGACTAGCCATTTCACGGTGTTGAAATCTATGAACTCTCCATTGCTAGCTTGATGGAGTGTGTAAAAACTGGCCTAAGTAACTTACCAGCACATTGGCCTCTTATTTTAGCCAGCTGTAACATTTATTTTTTAATTGAGTTGGAACTGAGCTATTCTTCCATAGTCAAGTAAAGGGTGGTAACTTTCTTTTATCTTCCTGAAAAGTCATGTTTAAGCTTTTTTCATAGACATAAGATCATTTTATAGCTGTTTCTATAGGGCTGTTCGTGTTCCTCTTCCTGTTCCTACTCAAATCAGTACCAAAAGCTTTTGATTCCTACCTATATTAGCTGAAGACTGATACAGAATCCATACCCCTTGCATTTTCTGACTGATCACTGAGTCTGGCTGCTAATACAGAGACTCAGATCCGACACTAATAATTCCTTCACAGGTTTGACAGCCCTCTAACATTTCTGGGCTTCAATATGTCCCTTCATCTTCTGAGGTAGTGCTGATCTGATGGTGGGTTCATAGAATGTTGGTGCAAAATAATGCCAGTGTGGAGGAAATCTCTTTCTTCCTCTCTCTATTTTGCAGTGTGGATGTAAAAAGTTTATTAAGAAATAAAAGAAAAAAAAATTACCTTTTGTTTTGTCTTAGTGAAGTCTAGCTGCTGCCACCAGACACGTTTTTCTTTCCTGCCTCTCATTTTTCAGTCTAACTCCTGCTGCTGCGGAGAGGCAGCTGTATTCATCCTCATGGGGCTGTTTCTATCAGGCTGTGGAAACAATTAGAAGAGGACTTATGCTGATCACCTCTTGCAGGGTGGTTTGCACTCCTCAGACATCACTGGAAGAGCACTGAGCATGAAGGATTATTTTAATTTTATTATGGTCACAAGTCAAAAAAATGATGTACATTTGGAAGCTGGTTCGTAATGGCAAGGAGTGAGCTACCAGAAGCAGATGGAGAGACCTGCTATGCTGTATCACAAAAGAGCAGGAATACTTGAACATTTGTGGGGAAGGGAAAAAATTGCTTTGCTACCTCCAGCAATACGTTTATTTATTAGAGCATACTCTTTAATCTCTCTAACCTGAAACTACAGTGGCAGCAACAAAATGACAAATCAGTTGCTGAATGAAGTCTTGCTGATAACACGAAGCCTGAGGGTAAGGTTCACAGGAGGTTTCCAGGATCTGAGAGTTTCAGGCTACCACTATGTCTTCATCTTTCAGGACTGCCTACTTGAAAGAGATACAGGACAGACAGCATGAGCATTGTGCCTTGTTTCGTACAAAGATAGCCAAGGAAAACCAATTCACAAGAAAACGTACTTTTCAATTTACCTTCCACTTTCCAGCTTACGTAAGCAAATAATTTTGTTATTGTGTAACTGAATTTTTAAGTACTGTGGTTTCCCTTTCTATTTTAGTCTCTAAGCTATTGTCTTTCCTTTAAACTATCGACTTACAGGCTTCTTTTCCCAAGGTCAAGGTTATCTGAGGTTATAAGTATAGAAAGGAGAATATTGCTAAAAACGTTGAAATTATATAGCCAAAAATTTGAAATCAGTATTATATACTTAGTAATAGCTTGTGAGTCTCTGATCGATCCAAGCAGCAGCTTGACATTTGGTGGGGACTACTTCCCAGATAAAGGCCAAAGAACATCAGTCCAGTCAGTGACATATTCCTCTGTCTTCTAGCACCATTCTGTACTTAGTCTATAACCTGCTATCCAGTATCACACCTCCTCTATGAAGATGCATTTGTAGCTAATTGGAAAACAATAGAAGGAAATATGATACACACATACAAATGTACGTAAAGTGTGGACTTGTGAACATCATTCTTTTCTTTAAGAGATGAATGCTTTAAGGTCCAGAAAAACTTACTATGTTGATCTGAATACACTGGAGCTGATTTAATAGCAACAGTGACAAAGTCCCAGTAGTTTAAATCCTTAGAATCATGGCTGATCTTTTACATCTGATAACTACACTTGCATCCTATTTTTGGCTGTTTTAAAGTTGAGTAATGTAATTCACATAGCAATTTCTTCCAGTTAACTTCAGTGGAACTGAAATTTACTGTATTGCAAACTTTCTGTATGTCTTGATATTTCTACAGTTCCTAAAGCACAAAATGCACAATTTCCATTTAAGTGAAGTTCCATTTCCACTAAGTGAAAATTTTTGAAAATTTGAGAAACTTGAAAATATAAACATGAAAAGTATATAGCACTATGAAAGGACAGTGAGGAACAAAATTTTATAATTTTTCCCCCTAAAACTTCATGATTCATGAAGCCAAAAGTCTTTTGTGACTGAATTTATACTTTAAAACTTTTATAGACAATACCTGAGGAAGTGCTTTCAGAATTGTTGCCTAATTGTAGCCTCATCTATGTGGTAACTTTTGCCCTTGATGTCCCAAGCATCCATAAGCCAAAACAGCAGAAACATCTTATATTCTGGTACAGATAAAACCCTTTCAGCAGCACATCTATACAGCTGCTGTTATTAGTACCTTACTCAAAAATGTAAAGGTTAGGTAGTTGACCTTTAGATATTTCCTATTATTGTTAGCTATTTCTTCCAAATTGGTTTGACCTTGTCTGACTGTCCAAAGGTTAATACTGACCCTGAAGTACCTGAATCACATATTTCTTTCATGCTATCTAAAGTTGCAAAAGGATTGTAATTTGAAGCATAGTCCTTTCTAATTTGACGGCAGACAACAAACTAAAGATATCATCAATAACCATTTTTTTTCTTCATAACATTTTGAACATTCTGTTTTGCAGTAGTGTACTTTTAAGCTCCATTCTCTCTAGAGAAGACAGTACTGCTTTCTTTATTATAGAATCCTTATATTCAGAAGTTTAAAATGCCGTAGGCTAAAAAATAATTCAAAAAAGGAGATAGTTTGGCAGTATTCTGTCTGAGGACAGGACTATGAATCTTGAAGGATCAAATGACAGAATTTCTCTCTTCACACCACAAGCAATGTGTAAGCAAGTGATGTTTCTACCCCCTGCATTGTTTCAGAACTGGACCGTTTATGACATTGTGGGGAGGAGAACAAGTCACTTATGGAACTATTCATATTCCCAGAAAATGACTTATTTTTTTTTAAAGGAATGTATTTTATCTGTGTGTAGGGACATGTTCTACAGATTTAAAAATTGCTTTCATTTTGGGGTCAAACACAAAAGTATGGAAACTTAAATTCAGATCCTTCATATCCCACCTAAATCCTTGTGTTTTTTTCCCTCTCTAACTGAAGGAAGTTGTCAAGAGGTTTTGCTATCAATATATGTGCTCTGGGAGACAACTCACAGATGGATCCCCAGACCTTCAGGACCAGTGAACTCTCTGTAAGCTTTGTGAAGCCTGTATAGCCTGTCTTCTCCTCAGGTGTGTGCTCAAGTTTCTTCCCTGGGTGGGGTTTGGAATGCAGCTAGGGCATAACACGGAGACCACGATAGGAAGATCTCAAAGTGAAGCACATCTGCCCTGTAGTGTAGACAAAGCTACTCAAGGTCTAAAAAATATTGTGTCCCAGAAAGTGAGTAGAGGGCAACAGTCTTGGTACGTGGTATTCAGCAAGTAATTAAACAAAGCTGTTCAGACACCTTTTCTTTTTCAAATTTTTATTTGTGCTTGCCTGGGGATGTGCAATCTTTTGCTGCAGAATTGTCTTCTCCAGCCAGTCTGCTGAATATATCCCTCTCCGGTGAAACATTTGGATGGAATTCACCACTGCCCAGTTTCTGCAGCAGAAACAGATGGGAAGGTAGACAGAAGAGTCTATGAATGTGATTGATTGTGCTTATGATGTTTCAGGATAGTCATAAGATTGACTGGCCTTTTAGGAGTCAGGCAGTGGTCAAGATGCTGGAAGGCCTTTGGCGGATATCTTTTTCATTCGAGGACATCAGCATTGCTAGACAGATCTCATAGTGTGCCCTGAGGTGTTGAGGACTGGAGAAGAGGAAGACTGAGCTAACTCTTTATAGGTATTAATCACAATGCTAAGAAAGGATGAATCAAGAAATGGAAGTAAGAGTGAGAATTACTTCCATTGGACCTCTCAGCCTCTATCTCTCGCCTCAGCTCTTTGTCTGGTATTTTCTGTGCATTTCTCATGTTAATATGATGACGCGGAAGTCACTGACACTGCTGATGATCAATGTGATCAAGCAAATGCCACTTTATTAACGCACAAATGTGATTAACATACAGTTCGCAACGTCCTTGTTTTCTAAATGCTCTGTATTGATTGGCTATTAACAACAAGCACACGCAGTCCATGCTCCTGTCCACGCGCTGTTTTCCTTTTCTGATTCGCTCTTCACTGCTGATCACGCTCCTGCTTCTCCCCACCTGCAGCCTGGGTTTTTTTCTGTTTTCAGTCACGTATGCCAGCCACAGCTCCTTCTTTTGGTTTGCGTCAGCATATTCTCACAGCTAGTGACCTTCACAATATCCTTCACAAACTCTTGTCAAGTGAGGCCTAAAACTTGTCTAAAACCAGGCCGTCTGGCTTGCTCAAAACATGTCCGCTGTCCTCTAAATATCCCACAATTCCCCCTTTTTGTTTTTGAACAAGCCAGACTCAATGCATTTAACGTTTAACTACTATAATAAAACATTTTAAAATACATCCCAATATAATCAATGTTATCAATTTTCCAATCAATAAAACAACTCCATGAATCATACCCCTTAGGCAGCACTTCTGGTGAGATCGTTAACTATAAATGAAAAGGAACAGAATGAAACACTCCCCAAACAACAAATTCTATCAAACACAAGTTTAACACAGAAAACCATGTTTTAAGGTTTAGCCAAATCATATGCTTGCTAGAAAGCGTGTAGTATTTTTCCCACTGCGTTGTTATATTTTACTGGCTGCTCTGCCTGAGTTCCCAGGACTCACATTCTCTGTTTTGCAGGACAGGAATGCGAGAGATGCCCCTGCATCAGTCCCAGGCCTCTGTTATCTCAGTGTGGGTGTGCTGCTGTCGAGCACACAAGGCCAGGCAGTAATCCAGTGAGATATCTGTGTTTTCTGATACCTCGGGTGCAAGTTGTTTGAGCGTACCTACAGTCGCCATCACCAGTCACCCTAAATCATCCAGACCCGCAGTCGCTGGGCAGCCCCTGTCACAGCAAGGTCTGTAGAGAGCCCTCCCGACAATTGGGAAGTCCTACACAGTGCGTCCACTCGTAGCTGAGGTTTCCGAAGTTGCTGCAAGAGGGGCCAGCTTTTATACTATTAAATAAACAACCTTACAAAACTTCGAATGCGGGAACATCTGGTGTTATTTGCTCCGTTGAATTCTTCTCACAGCTTGGCCAGGGCTGAAAGAAGAGTACAAGGGAGTCTCCCTATCTATTTTGGTCCTTAATCACCTACTTCTAACAAAGGAAAAGGCAGCTCGTTTCCCCACCTTGCTTTTAGCTAAAGAAAAATCACTCTGCAGGTTAGTACCTGTTATGTGGCTTTGGTTAGACAGTCTTACACAACTAACTTAAGCTTCATCGTTAGTCACACACAGAGGATACATATCAGTAAAATAGATAATATTGAAACCAGTTATATTTTCCTAGAATTTCTCTGCCGTAAGCATAATGACCTTCAATTGTCCCACCATGGCTTCACTCATCTGCTTGGAACCCATCGCGGACCTGTTAAAATACCTCGACCAGTCATTTTTACTTCTGCCGGACCATTCCATTCTCCAGTTTTCACATCCCAGTATTATACTTTTACCGAATGGCCTTGTTGCAGTCCCGACTACAAAGACATATTATGTATCACAATTGGAAGAGACTCTCAATTTTCCGTTAATCTTAAATAGGTCAATAAATAAATCGCTTTTGCAAGACATTCCAAAGGGGATACCAAATCTCCCCCTTTTTGTTTTTGCAAAAGTGATTTCAAGGTCATGTGTGCTCTTTCTGCAAGAGCTTGTCTGATAGTACTAAAAAGTTCGCTTGGTTTTTTCACGTCAGGAATCTTTTTAAAAACTTTTGTTGCTAATTGCACAGCGAGCTGTGAAAGTTCTGTAGTAAAATGAGCTTGAAGCTGTGGATTTGCAAACTGACCCTCCCCCAACAGTTGCTCCAGGTTAATTGGAGCATTATTATTTTGAGCTGCTGTAGCATGGGATATACATAATTCCCTGTATTCTACATACCAAATTGTGTACTGGCTGGGTGTTAAAATCAACTTAAATATCACCTTCCAATCATGAGGAACCATAAGAAAAGCCTCTTTCATTGTCTCTATTAAATTTTCAGTATAAGATGATTGAATACCTACTTCAGCAACTGTACGCTGGAATTCTTTCAGCATGCTATAAGAAATCTGTTGATGTTCTGGTGCCTGAGTCCCTTCTGGCCATGTGTGCATAACTACTGGCATAGCTTTAACTACCTGAGGAAAAAGGTCAGCGTTAAGGAAACCACGCTCATCACGATCAGCTAAAATATCCATCAGGGAAAGCTGAACCCTAGTAATAGGAGACGGCGCTGGACGAACCGGTGGAGAAGATAAGGGAGGGGGTGCATAGGGTGGGGGTCGATAATTGAGTGAAACAAGAGGGTTCGTCTGACCTCTATTTTGACACAGCGGCGAGCCAGATTTTGACAGCTCCTTTCCTTTTTCCAAAAGTCCTGAAGTAATAAAAACATCCCTGAGCAGTAGGTGCAGGTGCCCATGGCTCTAACAAGCGTGCACGAAGGCTGGAGGTTGGGATCTTTGCCAGGGCCAACATCAAAGGAACTGTCGTCCTTCTCCAGATCCTCAGCTCTCAGAGCAACTCCCTCCTAGCTACTCCTCAATCCTTCTTGCAAATTCCTTGCAAATCGGTGAGATTAATCAGGCTAGTCTGTACCACAGTTTCAGTTTGAGAGGACAAAAGCTTCACACAACTCATTTGAATTGCAGTCTCTTTCTGCAGCGTAGGTGCAAATTCAATTAAATCATTAGTGAGCTCAGTAGCATCAGAATTTTCACCAATATCTGCTGAATTGCCCGTGGTACTCGCCACGTTGCTCTCAGAGCCAGCTTTCTTACTTTTCAAAGTTTCAATAACCAGTCTCCACATAGTGAAAAAGCGACCCGCTTCCCTGGACCTGGACCTTATTTCGTCCTATCTTCTCCCACGTAGCCACTGCAAAGGCTTAACCATATAAAGGGAGCAAATCCTTTCCCCTTGCCCACAGCAAAAGAGACTTCAGGGTAGCCGAGTCGTAACTTAAGCCTCTCATAGAGGGCATGTGTTGGAGGAGCTTAACCACTTGCTGCCTCTTCTGTGGACAGTGTGAACCTCATCTCCTCCCCGGCCACTCGCTTGATCAGGGCGAGATTCCCCTGGGATATTCCCAAAATTTTACTAGCTAGACTTACCGAGTGCTGGGGCAGCACTCACATTTGGCCGGCTTCCGCCCCCTCTTTCCCGTTGGTCTCGTCGAAGTGCTCAATGCTGATCTGAGGGTCCCTGTTCGGGCACCATCTGATGACACGGAAGACACGGACACTGCTGACAATCAATGTGATCAAGCAAATGCCACTTTATTAACACACAAATGCGGTTAATATACAGTTCAAACGTCCTTGTTTTCTAAATGTTCTATATTGATTGGCTATTAACAACAAGCACACACAGTCCATGCTCCTGTCCACACACTGTTTTCCTTTTCTGATTCGCTCTTCACTGCTGATCATGCTCCTGATTCTCCTCACCTGCAGCCTGGGTTTTTTTCTGTTTTCAGTCATGTACAGCAGTCACAGCTCCTTCTTTTTGTTTGCTTCAGCATATTCTCACAGCTAGTGACCTTCACAATGTCCTTCACAAACTCTTGTCAAGCGAGGCCTAAAACTTGTCTAAAAACAGGCCGTCTGGCTTGTTCAAAACATGTCCTCTAAATATCCCACATTAGTATCTCTGTTGTAAGTTGCATTCTGCATCAGCAATGCAACCAGTCAGCAAATGTAATCAACAGCATTAGAAACCAATGATGTTGCTCTAGGTTTCAATCTGTAATGATTTTTTTCCCTTCCCGTTTTACACTCAGTCTTCTTAACAAGGCTCAAGAATGATGAGTCTTCCTGAGAAATGATTCCCCTTGGATCTCATCACACTCTCGTTGCTGAGTCCCTTTATCAGATTAGCAGCCCTAACGTATTGATCAATATAGCAGCACTTAAGAAGATAACTAGAAATTTGTTCTTTTAAATACTTAAAGAAGTAATATTTCAGTACTTCGTTGTGCTTGTGCCGTTGGACATTTGACCAAAATGAAGGGGGAATGCAGGACTGAAAAAGGGACCCAATGTTTGGAGGTATGACAGATTGCCTATTGTAACTTCCATAACTAAACCTATTAACTCCTACATTAAGTTTTAAATGGGAATGTCTCCACTTTTGCCATTTTATACCATTTTTTAGAACAAATCCTCTAAATTACCATTTACACTTTACTAAAAAAAGAGGCATGTAAGATCCCTCACCTTACAGCTGCAAACATAAACAATGGCTGCTTGTACACAAGATATATTAGAATCATAGAATGGCCTAGGCTGTAAGGCACCTTAAAGATCATCTAGTCCAACCTCCCTGTCATGGGCAGGGACGCCACCTCTCGACGAGACCAGGCAACACCTGGGGACCGAGCGGGAATCGAACCCGCGAACTCAGTGTTATTGTTGTCAGCACCACGCTCAAACCACTGAGATAACCGTCCCCTATTCTCTCATGTATGATGAAAAGAATTACAAATATCTATGTCATATAGCACAAATAGTTAATTTCATCATATTTTTATGAAAGAAGAATGACAAGGTAATCTAAATGAGTTCTATATTAATGTACAGAGGTTCTAGGAAGATTATAAGTGATTTACATAGTGTTGTCCATGCCATAAGAAGGAAACATACTAAGAAATATATTCCACTGTGATTTCCATGATGTGGATTAGCTGTGCTACCCATTTCAAAGTGTATGTCATTCATATGCTGATGCAGGGGTGACCTGAGATTTGGATGGATAGGAACATCATGGTCGTGTCTGCAGAATCTCTAGTATAGTAGTAGTCTAGTAGTCTAGTAGTAGTCCACATACCAAATTTTTCTTTACTGATGGTGGGTCTGTGTTTGCACTAACCTGGATTTTTGTTAGCACGGCCTGGGGCCAAACAGGGCTGTAGCAGCCAGAGAAGAGGAGTCATCACTGCTTCCTTGTTCTGCCAATCCTCAGTAGGCCAGCCAGAGCAACCATATGGCAGAAGCGGGAAAGAAGTTGTTTCAGGAAAATAAACTGAACTTTCTTCCTTTGTGAATTAAGTGATAAATGGTCAAACATTATCAAATCTCTCCGTTGCACTTTAGTTTGGACAGTTGAAGACACAGTCCAATTTGTAAACATTTCCATATTTTTACGGTATACTTGATGTATTGTGCACCTCATGATTGGTTTCACCAAACACATTTTCCTGAGTAGTGGAAACTCTTTGCATATTTTACAATACGCTTGTGTCATTAAAACCACTCCTTATTATACGTATTACCCTGTATTTCTCAGCATTGTTCTTCATTTGCCTTTGTCCTAGCAGGTTGATGGATTTTGATATGACATGTAAAGGTTTCCTGTGACCTACATAATTTTCGGCTGTCTACAAACTTTGTCATCTCTCTTCACATCCTTGGGTGGATATTGTCAGGGTCTATCAATTTGTAGGGTTCAACCTGCTGTAGTAGTCCACATATCAAATTTTCCTTTACTGATGATGGATCTGTGTTTGCACTAACCTGGATTTTTGTTACCACGGCCTGGGGCCAAACAGTGCTGATGAAGACAGAGGTAGAGAAAGTGTTGAGAACCTCTGCTTTTTCAATGTTGGTGAGGAGTAATTCACCTCTCCTGTTTAACAGTGGGCCAGTATTTCCCTTCTGTTTTTTCTTGTTGTTTACATACCTGAAAAACTCTTTCTTGTAGTTTTTGACATCTCTGGCCAATTTCAATTTGAGGCCAGCTTTTACTTTTCTAACTATGTCTCTATATGCCTTGGCAATGCCCTTGCAGTTTTCAGTACATATTCTCCAATTTTCTGTCTCTGGTGTGCTTCTCTTTAGGTTTTGAGTAGCTTCAGAATGATGCAGTTAAGTCAAGGAGATATCTTGCTCCATCTCCTTCCCTTTAAAGATGTTGAACTGTTTTTCTGCTTCCAGGAGATGATTCTTGAAAAACTCCCAGTATCTGCTAGCTCTTTTAGCCTCCATGGACACTTCCAGCTGAGCTCTGAGCAAGCTGAAGCTTGTTCTTCTAAAATCTATAAACTTTGTCCTAGTACTAGCCTCCTGTGTCCTCAGCAGCGTCCCAAAGTCAACAGTACTGTGATCACTGCAACCAAGGGTATCACTAACCAAGATATTACAAAGCAGGTTTTTTGGGATTTGGAGTAACAAATCCAGCAATGCCTCATTGCTGGTTGACACATCCAACATTTGTATGAAGAAGCAGTCTTCTACATACTCCTGACACTTGATGGATGGTATGTGAACTGTTGTATTGTTCTTTCAACAAATGTCTAGGTGTTTGATGTTGCCCATAAGCAGCAGGATCTGTTGACTTGAAGCTTATTTAAGTGACCCAAATATTGCTTCATTGGCCTTATTATTTTGGTGTGGAGGTAAGAAGTAGATGCCTATTGTAAGTTTCCCCTTGGATACTACCCCTCTGATCTTGACCCAGAGGCATTCAACAGGGCTCCACCGTAGTTGACTTCTATACATTCGAAGCCGTCGTTAACATGAAGCACATATGATCCTGCCCTTCTTCCCTACCTGTCTTTTTGAAATAGACTACAGTCATCCATCATGATCCTACAGTCATTTGAGTTGTCTCACTATTTTTTAATTATTCCTGTGACATCAAAACTTTCTGATAGCATGAATCTCCTGTTCGTTTACCAGGCTGTGGCAGTGGTATACATGTATTTGAGATGATTGGTCTTCTGGTTCTCATCTTGGGAGGCAGCTAAGAAATATTTATCGTTTCTTTGGTTGGCCTGGCTTACTCCCCAGTTGGTTACAATGGCATGAGCATTACCATTTTCGGCCCTGGTCCCCAAGTCCTTCAGTTTAAAACTCACTTCATCGATTTGTCCAGCCTGCTGCCAAACATTCCCTTGCCTTTTCTAGAAAGGTGAATACTATCCCTTCACAGAATAACAGAATCGTGGAATGTTAGGGATTGGAAGGGATCTGGAAAGATCATCTAGTCCAGCACCTCTGCTATAGCAGGATCACCTAGAGTAGGTCACACAGGAATTCATCCAGATGAATTTTGAATGTCTCTAGAGAAGGAGACTCCACGAACTCCCTGGGCAGCAGGAAAAAAACAGTGAAAAAGCTTTTCTTCATGTTTTTGTGGAACCTCCTATGCTCCAGCTTGCATCCATTGGCCCTTGTCCTGTCATTGGACATTACTGAGAAGAGCCTGGCTCCGTCCTCCTGAGACTCCCCTTGATATATTTGTAAACATTAATGAGGTCACCCTCAGCCTCCTCTTCTCCAAGCTAGAGAGACCCAGCTCCTTCAGCCTTTCCTCATCAGGGAGATGTTCCACTCCCTTCAGCATCTCTGTGGCTCTGCGCTGGACTCTCTCAAGTAGTTCCCTGTCTCTCTTGAGCTGAGGGGCCCAGAACTGGACACAAGATTCCAGAAGAGGCCTCATCAGGGCAGAGTAGAGGGGGAGGCGGATGTCTCTCGACCTACCAGCAACACACCTTCTGATAGACCCTAGGATGCCATTGGCCTTCTTGGCCACAAGGGCACAGTGCTGGCTCATGGGCATCCTGCTGTCCACCAGGACACCCAGGTCCCTTCCCCTACACTGCTCTCCAACAGATCAGTCCCCAACCTGGAGGACTGTTCTTCCTAGAAGGCTATAGTCGTTGAAGAATGTCAGCTTGTAATAAAAGCCAAAACTCTCGTGATGACACCAACCATGAAGCCAGAAGATGATTTGCATTATACATCTATTTCTGGCTGTACCCTTTCCTCTAACTGACAAAATGGAAGAAAAGATGATTTAGACACCAATATTTCTCACTTGCAGGGCTTTGTAGTCTTCCTTGATTTCTGCCCATGTTCTCTCTTCTCAGTGTAATTCATGTCCACATGAAATAAAGCAATGGACCACTGTCTGTGTGCTTGACAAGTTGTGGCACCCTTTTGTCAACACCTTGGTCCTTTTCACCTGGAAGACAACATATGTCTCACGTCTCCTTGTCAGGTTGGCAGACTGGCACCTGAGTGCTCCTTAACAGAGGGTCATTCACTACAAGTACTCATCACTTCCTTCTGCAGTATCTATTGTGTGCTGCTAGTACAGTTTCTCCTTACAGATCTTGCTCGTGGATAATTATAGGTGTTAAAACTTCATGTCTGGTTTTGGTTGTAATGCTGAAAGGCGAGGACTGAAGCAGTCCTGCTTTTACAGGCAAATAAAGTCCAAAGTGCCTCATTCTCTGTGGTGTTTCGGAGGTTCTGAAAACACTTATCTCTCTCTGCCTCAGTGCGTCTAACAGGGTGTGGCTTTTAAACTGTTTTCTGCAATTTGGCTGTCAGACACATCATCCTCATGTGCACTTTTTTGCAGGTACTTACTTTTCCTCCTGGAGAAGGATCTGGGCACTCATTTCAGTCTACCATCTGTCCGGAAGTCTGTTTCCTTAATGCTTACATCTGGGTGGAAGCATCAAACATTTCAGGGGCTTTTAATGTCAAAACACTGGTTTTAACTCCCAGGTGAGTGCTCACCATCTTGGAAGAGATCTGGAGCATTTCCTTGGGCTCGTACGAGCAGAGTACACAGCCTTTCTCATATGTTCTTCTTCATGATCTGCTGTGAAAACTGCAGTGCCTTCCCCGTCTGCACACCCTGTTCACAATGATCCTCCTTTTTAGTTATATCATCAATATGCTAAAATAGCAATCATGCACAGAGATAAGATCCCATTCCTGTTAATATGCAATAGAAGATAAGAGGATTTCACATTTCTGTATGGAGAGCGTTGCATACCACTTGTCTCCAATGAAGGCGCATCAATTTTGACTAGGATGATAATGTTTGTAGGTGCTTAACGAGAATCATGGAGTGGGGAGGAAAGGTAACCTAGAAGAGGGTGAAAAGGAGGATGGATATGCATCAGAAAAATATTAGAAAATTGAGTTGGAAACAATATTTTATCTAACACATTAATTATCTTAAAAACACAGCAATTTCCATATTGTTGGAGATGTGATAAACCACCAGAAAATATTTCTGATCTTTGGTCACTCACTAGCAGATAAATCCATCTAAGAGCCAAATGGCAGAGTGGAAAATCTTGTCAGGATTTCCAATCTTCCCAGGTAAGCCAATGGTGCATGGACCTCAGGTTCTCTTGGCAGAAACAATTGCTCTGGTAAGGGTGGTCTAAATGGTTGAGTCTGTACTGTGGTTTCTCCATCTGACCTTGCTGTGCTTATTTTGTAGATCAAGAACATAATTTTTCAGACATGTTAACCCAGCATTACCCACAAGCTCTTTGATATTATACTGGGGGCTTGGGGCGAAGAGGGAAGAAAAGACATCAGTTCAGCATGAGAAAGTCCAATATTGCTTAGTATTCCTAATGCTCAGAGGGGCAGACTATAGAGGCTTACATCAATTATATTAGCCTTTAAAAGAATTGCAGTAAGAACATGAACTTAGTTGTCTTTATCTGAACAATTCCCAATCTTAAGTCCTTCAGTCATTCTGTGGTAAACTTTAATACACTTACTGTGTCTCTGCCTCATACTCCCATATAGACTAGATCAAATTTAACAAAGGTATACAAAGAATGACAGCTGACACTAATTTAATGTACGGAAAGTTAAATCTGATCACAGCTCCTAAAGTAATGGAGATGATAAGAGTATGCAGATCTCTGCAGAAGTAAAGGGATTAAATGAGGTTACACAGCTCCTTCATCTATAACTGCTAGAAAGCTGCAATAGTACTTTAGATACATTGACTTCAGAGCCTAAAGGGGTTTTTAATAAACCAAGTGAGCACTGTAGTCTAGCTGATCCAATTGTCATGCAATTCCTCAAGCTACTGGGCTCTCTCATGAAAGACATTCAACAAATACACCGAATACCCCTCTCCACACCCATATGTACAATGCTGACCACATAGATCCTGTGAACTTTCCTCAATTTCAGCTAACTGTAGGAAAGAAATACAGTCAACCATGTTTTGAATAGCAATATTTAAAAGCATGATAAAACCAAGCTGGTGGGTCCCTGGGGAATACAGGCCAAAGATTTGAAAAATATTTGATTTAACATCTGTAGATGAAAACGGTGGACTAGCGGTTCCCTGGAGAGGCTACTATGGCCAGCAGCTGATGGCAACTAACAGCAGACTGCAGCTGAGGCCTTTGCTAGCTGCGCCTGTAACAACCCTTCTCTGTAGGGCGGCAGGATTAAGGATAAGACTAAGATAATGGAATTTGTGAATGCCTGGTCTACTTGCTCCGCCTGACCAGAACACTGATATCACTGTGACAGCTGCCTTCTCAACACTCTCCCCGTGCAGCAAATGGTGGGCCAGTCTGTCAGCTGCATATGTATGCTCAACAGTGACATACTGGCAATTGAGAGAATGATTCACATTTGTACAGTATAATGGGTAAATAGTTCATGAAATACATGAAAGGCATGAAATGTAAAGGTAGACGAGTCCTGATGCAATTCAGGGCAGTTTTAGCAAGATTTGTTTTCCCTTTTAAAAGAGGAAATAGAAACACTGTGAGTTTGAAATTACTATATCTGTATTAATACTTGGAGTAGGTTTGTAATGTTCATTACTTAGAATCTTGTTTAAGGCAGAAATTCTGGCTAGTTGACTGTAATCAATAACTAACTATTTATTAAAGTAATAAAATATGTATGAAAGATGCTAAATTCAAGTACTAACTTTTGAAACTTTCAGCCATGGGTTCTATAGTTGTAATAAAAGTGTGAAGTATTATTGGCATTATTAAACTCCAGGCCAGGGTCAGCCTAGCACCTTGCTATAGTTTGGCAAATAAGGACTCGAGAAAACAATAATAAAACATCTCTTTGAAAAGGTGAGCTGGTTAAACAGTAGTTGCCATGGTAAGTCTGGAGAAATTGTACCTCAATCTCATGTAAACTCTTTAAGAAAAAAAAAGTAGGTTTTTGTTTTTCCTGAAGTGTTTTCTCTCTTAAGGAGCTTGTGAAAACTGATATACGTGCTCACACATAAGGAAGAGACAGAAAGTGCTATTTTTATATATCAAATAATACTATTGAGATTCAAAAAAATATTTTACAGAAATTCTAAACTAAAATCAGATAAAGCAGAAGCTGGAACAGTTACTTTTCGGGAGGTGAGTGCATTTTAGTTCATTCTTCCGATGCCATTCACAATCTAGGTGAATTAAGCAAATCTCAAGGTCTAGATTCAGGTTTACTCAAGTCAGTTTGCATTGCTAGATCCATTTGTGCAGTTACTGAGTTTTTGGTTTTAATCACATTGATGCTTTTTCTGCTGTTTACTGGTCTCATTCTTTATCCAACTTCCAATTCGGAAGGACCCAGGAGAACAACTTTAATTTTATTTTTTTTTTGCCCTTCTTAGGATCACCTGTTCTCAACACCTCTTCCCTAAATGTTCGTGCAGCTTCTTTTGCTCAGGTACTGTTACCATCAGAGGGGAAGCAAGGCTGTGCCCTGATGTCAATGGCAGGAGCAGGAGTTGATGGTATTGCTGCTCTCATGCTCCTGCTCCACCTGCCAGCCATGCTCTGCAGGAGGCATGTTGCTTATCCTCGCACTTTTTCTCGTGGGAAAAAAGCAGAAGAACTTCCACCTCGTGGCTGGGCAACAGGCAAGATATTTTCGGGGTCTGTCTATAGATTGTTGTTTATCCCTGAAGATGCTGGTAGCACATGTTTAGGAAGCATTGCCTGTAAATGATTGCTTGTAACTCCTTTGGTTCACTAGCTTTTAGTTCTTTTTTGTAACCAATGACAATGACTCTTCCTGTTCTCAGGGCATCTTTCACCGCTTTAGTTCTGCTCTACATCACATTTTCAGCTTTTTTTTTTTTTTCTTCCCCAAACACTAATTACAGAGCAGTTTCTTTTCAGAAACTGATTTTCCAAGTGATAGGTCTTCTATATTTATTTTCTCATGGTACTATAATAAACAAAATTTTTCAGTCTTCCTTTTTGTTTTGAAAATAAGTATAATGTTAAATTGCATCTTAAAGAGTGTACAATTATAGAAATAATTTATTCAGACCAACAGATAAGAAAGTGCAAATTTTGTCAGCAGTAATAGGTACTTTTTAATGTATAGCTTGTTGTTCACTAGGAATTTTCAAAAATTAGTAGTGTAACATTTAAACTCTCTCTTGAATAATGAAATTATGAAAATTTCCTCCCTCCCTCCTTCCTTCCTTCGTTCCTTCCTTCCTCTCTTCCTTCCTTCCTTGCAGAGTGCAGCCTTTTTACAGAGAGGCATATAAAGCCAGAAGCATTGCAAAAGCAACCTCTTCATGCTAATTTGTTGAACTCATTGTTTCAGAGGGTTCCAGAACCCACAAAATCTCTACATCACAGTAGTTTCCCCCATATGAATTGTTCACATCTGTGTTGCTTTCCATATAAATGTTTTTAAGAGGTTTTATCCCTTATACGTGGTTTTTACATGTCCAAGTGGAGACCAGTGAAGAGTGGTGTTCCTCAGGAGTCGGTATTGGGACTGGTGCTGTTTAACATCTTTGCTGACACCGTGGACAGTGGGATCAAGTTCATCCTCTGCAAGTTTGCTGATAACACCAAGCTGTCTGGTGCAGTCAACACACTGAAGGGAAGGGATGCCATCCAGAGGAACCTGGACAGCAGTGAGAGGTGGGCCTATGCCAACTTCATGAAGTTCAACACGGATAAGTGCAAAGTCCTGCACCTGGGTTGGGACATTCCTAAGCACATATACAGGCTTGACAATGAGTGACTTGAAAGCAGTCCTGCAAAGAAGGACCTAGGGATATTGGTGGATGAAAAACTGAATAGAAGCCAGCAATGTGTGCTCATCAGCAGAGAAAGTCAATCGCATCCTGAGCTGCATGAAAAGCAGAGCAGCCAGCAGGTTGAGGGAGGTGGTTTTCCCCCTTAGCTCTGGTGAAACCCCGCCTACAATACTATGTCCACCTCTGGGGACCCTGATGTAAGAAGGACCTGGCTTTGTTGGAGAGAGTTCAGAGGAGGGGCAAGAAGATCACCAAGGGGTTGGAGCACCTTCCTTAAGAGGATAGGCTGACACAATTGGGGCTTTTCAGCCTAGAGAAGAGAAGTCTCAAGGAAGACCTTATAGCAGCCTTACATAAAAGGGGTCTACAGGAAAGAAGGGGAAGGACTATTTTTTCAGGAATATAGTAATAGGACAAGGGATAATGGTTTTCAGCTGAAAGAGGGTAGGTTTAGATTAGGTATTGGGAAGAAATTCACTGTGAGGGTGATACGACACCGGAACATGTTGCCCAGAGATGTTGAGGATGCCACCTCCCTGGAAGTGTTCCAGGCCAGGTTGGATGGGGCTTTCAGTAACCTTTACTTTAAAAATAGGGAAAGGAATGTGAAAAATGTTTATCCTCTTCTGTTGCCACTTCAAGGACCTTTACGAACGTAAAGCACTGACTAATGAGGAACAAACTGCTGTCAAAAGTGGTAAATACACCACCAGAGCTCAAGAGAAATATACTTTTTTCTTCTGATAATTTTAAACAGGTTTTTTTTAGTAGATAATTGTGATATTAGAAAGTAGAAGTATAGCTAGGTAATATTTTTCTCAAATGAATATATTTTATATTCAGGAAAAATGTGAAAACTAAATGAGGTGCCATCCTTTATACTCGGGTCATTTTTAGTAGTACCTTAATTTGACTCATTGTTCTTACGTCATTTTAGTCCTTTCTGTCCTCATTCAGTCATGAGGAGAGAGAGAAGGGATGATAGGCCTTCAGATGGAATGCTGCTCTTCTTACAACTCAAAGTTTCCTTGGGAAAATGACGTAAGAATGCAATAAATTGATGATAGAGGGAGGAAAAAAGAGAACGATAATTAAACTGATTTCAACTAAATGTTCAGTATTGCTCATGTCACCAGTGTTACTGAAAACTATTCACATCTTTGGAAAGTGCATTCTCCACCTTTTAAAAGATACATAGGTGAGTAGACATTAAAAGAGTCCTATAACAGCTTTCTTCATTGAGAAGTGAAGATACTGCTAGCATCCTGGGCCAGTCTGTCGGTAAGAACACCTCAGAGAAGGTGCCTGAGGTATGGAGATGCAGTTTGTAACAGAGGCCAGTTGCTGGTCTTGAATTTTTTAGCTCCAATGGTAGCATTTCCTGTAGTTAACTCTTGAGAAACCTGATTTAATACACCTGTTAGATAAGATTGCAGCTGCCATGAAAAAAGCAAAACCTCTCTGGGGCTGTTGCAGATACACATCTTTTGTAGACTAGTTGCAAAAGCTCATACAGAAAATATCCAGTAGTAGTAGTACGCTCTAGGTCAGCAATAAACAGCCCAGGTAACAATCTACAATCTTCCAAATAATTATTTGATAATGGTGTTGAGGGTGGAGGACATGGAGACATTTTGATTTCTACTGTATGTGGGAGGTTCGGTGGAAGATTTAAATACATACTTCCTCAAAGTAACAAAAGTAGGTTTAGGCATTTAAAAGGATTTTGCTGGCATTAATGAAGGATATTTTTTACAATATGTATGTTGTGTTCTGCTTATGTCAGTGTGGCACTGCCATCTTCTACAGTCTATCTCAGACACTGCAAAAACTGTGAGTACATGGGTGTAAGTGATATCTGAATGTATTTACGCAATAAAAAGGGATTTACTGCACTGTGCAACTCAGTGCTGCAACTGGCCTTGAGCAACAGACACTTGGGTATGCACAAGGTGCTTTATTTCCAGCAGGATCTGAATTATCCCTATAGAAGCCTGGAGCTATCTACTTGAATTCTACCTGACTGGAAAGAAAGTAGGAAGACAAACAGCATCAGCAGGAAATTAAACACATTAGATGAAATGTGGGAAAACAGTAATGAAAAGTGTTTATTAAACAACTGCTCTCACTTATAATCCTTGCAAAAACTGCCTTTGATTTATCATTTCATAGAGATCTATTGGAAGTTCTTATTTAATGAAGGTGAGAGCACATGGGGAAAATCTTGCTTACAATATTCCCACTGTCCCTCTCATAGTGGAAACGTGTGGCTCTGAATTCAGATATGAATCTCAGAGAGCTAGGTAAAAAGCACAGTTGAAAACAGATGGCAGCAGTTACAACTGGCATATTCCCAGTTGGTGGCTTTAGCATTTAGAAATGAGCATCTGTTATTCTCTATTGCAAAATGGTTTTAACTCAGAGGTGTTAAAAATACGTAAGTTGCTGTTTTATTAATTTTTGCTGTTTACTGAATTTAATGACTTATATTGAATGAAAAGTACGATGTTTACCTGTGTGGCAGGGGAATCAAATCAGAAACAGGTCTCTGGTGCAGAATCTGAGGTTATAAAGTAAAGCATAGCAGGGAGAGAAAGGGGAAATTTTGTAATTTTATCCTAAAGCTAGAAAAAAGGGTTATTGAAAGCTGAAGCTGTAGCAACGTGAAGGTCCAACCTCTGTAACAGATTTCTGATGGTCTTTTAAAGTCTTATCCTTATATTTTTTTTAACAGCTACTAATAAACTCTTGAGATTAAAGAAAAAAGTGATAACCATCTCACTACTGCATCATATATTCATCTAAGCCATACAATTCTGTGATGATCTAAAAGTACTGAAAATTACAGTTCTGGCTTCAGAAAGGATTGATATCAGTTTGAGATTCATTCTCACCTTGTTAGACAGAGGACTTTGAACTAGGTGGAACTAGATATAATTAAAACTGAAAAAAATACCCCAAAAGTTTCAGGTTATGCATATTTTATATTCCATATTGTCTCTAGCACCAGAAAAGATCTTTGTGAAATGCAAAAAAGCATTCACAAACAAGATTTGTAATACATATCTATGAATATTTTTATCCATTTTTAGCCAGAAATGGCTATGGCAGGTGACAACCTTAATTTGTTGTGACTGTGCATAAAACCATGACAATTATGCTTTTAAGGCTATTGAGTCTGGATGAGAGCGAGGGTCCATCTGGATGGATCCGGCCATGGGATTAGTTCTTCAGGACACAATTCTTTGCATATCTTTTGGAATATTAATGCCTATTATAGAGATAATAGGCTTTTCCGTTACAAAGTACTGAGAATATGCTTGCAGATCATGACAGAGGTAGAGGGAATTATTTTACTGATGCCAGACTTTTAAAAATGAAAGATCACAAGATAGAGTGAAAGACAGCTGACCATCTGCCTGAAGTTTCTCTCATCTAAGATATGTCAGGGCTCTGTTGCATTATGTGTTCACACAGCATATATATTGAGGAAAGGGAGAAAATTAGTTGTTTGAAACTGTGACACTTTCAAGGTGGTATTCCTGTCCCTGTTATTGGGAAACTTAGTACGATTTTATTTGACTTTGCCAGTCTCTGGACCACTCAAACCTGATTCAAGTGGAAACCTTGAACTTCACTGAGGCCCATGGTGAGCTGGCAGGCTGAGCCCTTGCACACCAAGGTGACTAATGGTAGCAGCATGTGGAGGACCCCATGCCAGAACAGAGGATGATGTGAGAGCAGAGGATGCACTTGAAGCACGCTGTGACTCCTGGAGAAGCCCACGCTGCAGCTGTCTGTTGCTGAGAGGGCTACAGCCTGCAGAAGCGACCCACATTTCTGGGAAGGGCTCATGCTGGAGAAATTTGATGAGGACTATCTCTCATGGAAGGAACACCAGGTAGTGGCAGGGGAAAATTAGGAGGAGTCCTTTCACTGAGGAGGAAGGAGCAGCATGGACAACGAGTAATGGACAGACCGCAGCCTCCACCCCCTGACCCTCTGAGCTACTGGAGGGCAGAAGGTAGCTGGGAAGAAGGGAGGGGTGGGGGAAGATGTATTTGAGATCTGGTTGTATTTATTTCTCTCACTATCTGATTGTGACTTACTTGATTGGTAAACTGGTGTTGGTTCTATTGTCTAAATTAAATTGATGTCTTCTCCCCAAGTCTACTCTGGTTTTTGGCTGTGACAATAGTGGTGAGGGAGCCCTCCCTGTCCTAAATCTTGACCCTCAAGTATTTTGTTGAATTTCTCCTCACCATAACAAATGGGAGGGGGACAGGAGTGAGAAAGTGGCTGTGTGGTTCTTTGTTGTCAGCTGGGTAGGCTCAAGTCATGACAACCACTCAGTTTGGCTGATCCACCGCTAGCATATGTCTTGCTCAAGTTCCCAGAAATCAGCTGATGGCATATACTACAACTGAAAATATAAGGAAATAAAAATAAAAAATTCACCATTTTTCATTAGAAATTGGTGTCAAAGATTCTTACTTCCCATATATCCCTGGTTTTAGTATTTGAAAATTGATAATCTTTCCTGAGAATAATACAGTGCGTTGCTTGCCCAGTCCTTTAATTTTGTTACTTCCCTTGCAAATTAGCTGAGCCCTTGAGTCGCATGGTAATAATGGTTTCTGAAATATCTTGTTATTCTTTTCACAGAATCACAGAATCACAGAATGTCAGGGGTTGGAAGGGATCTCAAAAGATCATCTAGTCCAGCCCCCCTGCCAGAGCAGGATCACCTACAGCGGGTCACACAGGAATGTGCCCAGGCAGGTTTTGAATGTCTCCAGAGAAGGAGACTCCACAACCTCTTTGGGCAGCCTGTGCCAGTGTTCTGTCACCCTAACTGTGAAAAAGTTTTTCCTAATATTTTAGTTGAAAGAGGCTCACTATGCTTTTGGAATGCCTTTTTAATGTTTTTTTTTTCTTTTTTTTCTCTATCTGTCTCCTTTCTTATATCAAAGACATCCTTATGGAAATATGTATTTAACGAAGTATTTACTGGGAAGTACTCTGCTTATGTAAATACCACGGCAGTGAGTTACTTTAGTGGTCAGGTCATTAGCATTCGTGTCAGTAACAGGTACTGACGAAAGCCATCTATCAGTTTTACCAAGTGATATTTTTGTTCAACAGCTGTGATTCTCTACATCTGCATTCTTGCAAAAGTAACTTGTGCTGCACTTCTATGATCAAACACTTAGAGGACGAAACCTATCCCAAAACACTTGTATAGGGTTATGTTGAACTTCATGCACTTGAATGCTCTTGTGAATGCCATTTTAAAGACCTGAGGTTGAAGCTTCTGCCTTGTGGCATTTGGCTTTTAATGCAACGGGAAAAACACACACGCAGGGTATAATTCTATCCTTTAGCCTCAAAATTCTGGTGTTTGGGGTTTTTTTTGTGATGCACTTAGTGGTTTGAACATAAAATTGCAGTGTAGAAGGGAATGATCAGTAATAAACATTTACAAATACTTCTTTGTAGTGGTTTATGTCTTATCTTCCATGGAAGATTTCTTTAATTTTTATTCCAAAATTTCAAATTTGCTAACCTGTATTATTCTTTGCCAAACATTTCTGTTGATTCAGAGGAATGTAAACTACTTCTTTGGTTTGCATTGTAGTAACTTCACTGTATTTGTCTGGACTGTGCTTTCATTATTTTTAGAAAACATATGAACCCTAATATATAGTTATATGTATGTTTTTATGCTGTTCCTAAGTAATAAATAGAACTGAATTAGCTGGTTGAAACCAAGCTTATTGGTTTTGTTAATAGATTTTTTTTGTGGTTAAGTTAAGCTAAATGGAAGAAGTCTTTTTTAAAAAAGGGATGTTTGCCAAGAAGTTCATATACAATTATTTAATTTGGCTAGAAAACCAAATAATATTAAACTGGCTCAGACTCCTGAGGCAAGACTCAAGCTGTATCATTGGTCTGAATTGTCCAACTACAACTGAAATGTAAAAACTGGAGTCCCTAGTGGAAATTATCTGCCCTATAGACGTCTTTAAGCCTTC
Organism: Apaloderma vittatum; assembly: GCF_000703405.1. Lineage (NCBI taxonomy): Eukaryota > Metazoa > Chordata > Aves > Trogoniformes > Trogonidae > Apaloderma > Apaloderma vittatum. The sequence continues at coordinate 31,277 of NW_009706312.1, read as the reverse complement.
ACAGTTTGTGTATATATCACAGACAGTAAGAAAATTAGCATTACATGGTAAGGCTTACTTGTATGCATACATATAAAGACTATAAGCAGACACCATCCTCAGCAGAAATTTATTCCTGGACCTTTAGTCCAGGATTTCCACCTGATGGTAATATAGATAACTTTCTGTGCGTAGTAATCATTATGATGGGCCAAGACAATGCTTTAAGGTTGTGTTACATACTCATTTTGCGTTCATAGAGATGTAGTATTTAACCAAAATTGAGATATTGGCTTTTATACATAGTCCAAGCTATCAGCATAATGGGATGAACTAGCTGCTTATGTCTAGATCCAGCATTTCATCTACCATAAACTTTATTATCATGGTTCCAGATCTTTTCTGTCATATCACAGGTAGCTCTGTGACAGCCCCATTTCTCCACGTATTACAATAGGCACTGGAGAGTAAGCAAGACATAAAATGAAGACATAATAATTACTATCATTAAGTGATCATTAGTATCTATAAATGATAACATGAATATTTTAAAAAACAGAACTAAGTTCCTATGCTGTATGTTTGAATGACATTCTAAAACACCGATGTAAATCATTGGGAAAATTTCTGTTTGTATCTGCAGTATTAAGTGTATGTGAGGGCATATATGTTTCAGTGTATACACAAGCGTGTGCATAGAACTAAGCAAGCATTTTGAAATTAGTTATTGTATAGAGCTAAGTGGGTTTTTTTTCCTGTGTGTTCATATCTATAAGCAAGTTGCACACAGTTTTAACTTGATATAGAAAATTCAAAATACTTAAAAATAATTCCTGACTTTGTGATTCTGTTTCACCATTGACTAGAAGAGTTAAATTATTAGAGTCAAGTTGGTGATATAAATGTTCAGGCAAAGTGTATTTGCTTTCTATGGATATCCAATCAAGTCATTCTCATATTTGCATATGCTGTGCATATGTACTAGCAGAATCCATTTGGATTAGTCTGCACGAAGAGGAAAAACAGTAACTGTCAATGCAGAGTGATGTTCTGATGATCTTACCCTTCAGATTTGTTCAAGTGGGTAACCTTGGCTCCTTCTGCTTTCTTTCCCCACATGTGCTAACTTGGCCACTGAAATCCCTGGCCACTGTAACTCAATTAGAATTCTAAATAGAATTAGGAAGCAACTGCTTTCTGTTCATCACAGATTTGCAAATCGAACAAATAGTCCAAGAGTCATATGTACGACTGTGGTTTCAAATGGTAATGAATCAGTTCTACCACTGACATAATATGTCCAAAGCTTCTGTAGAAGCTTCCTTCTCAATATGGTTTTTTTGTATCTCATGCTCATATACCACTAGTAGCAGTGTGGAGCAAAATTAAAGCTAGCCCGATTTGAAAATGGTGACTGGTTTCTGAAGATCCATCTTTACGATGAGGATTTTTACTGTTAGTCTTTGAAAAAGGTAACAGAAGGAATGTCAGAAGACAACATATGAATAAGTAAACAAGATCTGATGCTCTGACACCAAGCAAAATTTATCTCAAATACCTTGCTGTAAAAGATTAAAACAGTTGCTGTGTTTTAAGATTGTCCCTCGAACTCCCAAATTGAGGCATATTAGGCTGACAGGTCTCGCTTTGTCCTGGTATGCCTAATTGTTTGCATCATAACTGGGGCAAGATGACACTCACAGGAGTGGATGCATAATGTAATTCGTGCGCAGGTAGACCTTCCTATGAGCTGATTTAAGTCTGGGAGATCATGAAGTCTCTGCATTATACCTCAGATTTGTTTAGGAAGAATCCTGATACTTCCATTTTCTTCTGTTCATCTTGGTTCTATGGCAATTATTCTCATGAGAGTATCCAAAGAGATCAGATTGGTAGGATTGTGGGTATTTGAAGGAAATTTTCTGAAATGGGTCTTTTATTTTCAGTCACAAACAGAGCAGTCCTTTGGTGTGGTGGGATATCTCTTTGTTTTCTCCACAGTAAATGTCCAGTCTCTCCGTTATTTTTTATTAATGCATTTACATGTAACGTGAGAGGATTGATGTACCTCCATTAATAATGAAACATCTATGATGTCATCATATTAGTACCTTTGTGGGGGTTTTTTGTTTGTTTTGTTTGGGTTTTTTTTTCAATATCCTTGCAGTGATAGTACTATATCTATCTGTGGAGGCATTGTGGTAGATCTTCTGAGATGCTGAGTACCCTCCGGAGATACACACTCTTGCTTGTCTGAACATTAGATCTATTTCTTTTATCAGAATAATAACTTAGTCCTTCTAACTCCATCATTCTTTAAATAAAACAGTTCTTGTTACTTTTTTGTGGTTACCAATTCATGTCAAGAGCAGAGGAAAAAAGGAATTACAGGGACACAAATGGTCTGAAGCCTGTGAAGGGTTTGAACCAGGAGGCAAAACCCAAACTATTTCTTCACCAGTAAAAGTTCAGGCTGATAAAGATGAAATATACAGTGCTTGGGTTTGTTTGCATTTTTTGTTTATTTGGTTGATATATCTCCAAGGAAAATCTGATAGAATCTAAGATGGAATTTTCCATTATTCATTGTCTGATCTTAATATAAACTTTTAATAGAACTCATGTATTAAATAGACATGAAAGGAACTTCATATAGTAAAGTTGATTCAGAGATTATATTATTTCATAGCTGCAAAAAGGGATCCATTAATAAGATGTCGGTATTAACCTGTGTGTTATTTGCTATGGTCAGATATAGATATCATCTGAAATTGGTTGGAGTAATTTTAGGCAGGTGGTTTTGTTCTTTTGAAGGCCCTTTATGATACACAGTATCATTATGCTATGTGATTAATTCTGCATCACGAATTTTTCTTCACCCAGTAGGCCCCATAAAGGGCAGTTCTTGTGGCTGTGCCTCCGAGTGCTGTCCTTTTCTGCTCAGGCATCAATTTATGCTGTCGTTTCTGTCGTTACAGAGTGTCTCCTCTGTGTTTTTAGTAGCCAGGCTCTGTGCAGAGGAGCCACTGCTGTTCGTCTCTGCTCTCCTGTTCATGAAAGAGAATAAAACTTCTTGCAGGTGTTTGATCCTCTTGTCTGGCACTAATCCCACGATGAAACAATCAAGATCTCCAGGCAGGCTTATCCTCTGCTGCCAGGTCGTGAGGAGACTGGTGGCCACAACTGGCAAAAGCTAGACACCTGTGCTGGACCCAGGAACGGGTCATGAGGAGATGGTTTTGTGATCTAAGCCCTGCACCATGTTGCTGGTGGGTGGGAAACATCCTACCTCTGCTGTCATTAACCTGTCCTGCAGCAATGGAGAAGACCTTTTCTCTCAGAGGGGGCCATGTAAAAGCAGACCTCTTTCTCTTGGAGCTGCTGATTAAATGCCACAAAATAAGATCCCAGTAAAGGACATTTTGGGATACTGACACATTCTTAGCAATAACAAAGCAGCTCTGGATTGTGTAGCAGAGATGCAACAAGGTCTGGAAAGCAAGTGTGCATGAGATCGGAACATGTCTGAGGGAATGAACTTTGAGGTCGTTGTGGTGCTCATCATACAGGTGTAACAAATCTGTGACCAAATCTGGGCAACACTAGCAGTGAAGAGCAGGAGTGACTCCGGCTCACTCAGCCCTATCTTCCTTCCTAGAAACTTTCACATGTTACAAGGTCACCCTTGTTTAAGAGACTACATTTCTATGACCCTCTGACTTGGTTCCTTCCTTCCTGAAAGCCCTGTCAAACTAGTTCCTCTCTTTAGGTGCCCAAATCAGAATTTTACATTTAAATGAATGGTGGCCTGACAGCTGGAACATAGATACTGGTGCTTGCTGCAGCCTGCCTGTCTGCACCTGCAGTGATTTGAGGCTTCTAGGCTATTACTGTGCTTGTATAAACCAGATATCCAAAAGAATGGGGGGGAGGGAGATTTTATTGTCTGCTCCACTATATTGAGTAGAAATGTGTCCAAAAAGTCTGAGGAAAAAAAAACAGAAATAAAGGAGACTGAGTGCCCCGTACAATCTACCGTTCTGCTTGTCTATTTCGTTTTCTTTATTTTCTTTCAACCATATGACTAACCTCACCTCATTGTGTTCAGCAGCTGAACAAAATGCACAGTGCTATATTCAGAAGCACCCTCTCATTCCTTACAGCTTTTATGACAAATCTGTCCCTCCACATGTCCGTGTTGGCCTCTGACCCTACACGTTTACTTAAAGTAAACATGCCAGATGGCAGAGAAAAGAGGTAGGGCAAAGAATAACCCTCTAGGGGCCAGGAGTCATGAAATCCTTCTCCACAAAGCAAACTTAAAAGTAACAATTTCAACAAATGCCTTAGAGCAAGTTCACAGCTAGAATGAAAGGGAGATGGAGAAAAAAAAGAGCAAAAAAATCACCAACTCAATTGTCTCGTTACATATTTTATTTTCTGTACCACCAGCTACATTGGTAGAAAAAAAACAAATTAAATTATGAGAGATCATTAGAAAAGACAGACAGATGGACTGAGATTTTAGGCAGAGGTGGAGGCGGGCTTGCATTTGGAAATGAGCATTCAAATCTGGAGCTGGAACACTGCAATGACCCCTGCAGTATTTCCCACTTAGCTCTCCCTCCATGACTGCACTGTCGGAAGATGAGAGGTGAAGTCACTGCTGACCCTGCTGAGCCTGTAACTCTCCCTTGCACAGAAGGAGAAGTTCGAATCACAGAATTGCAGAATCACCTAGATTGGAAGAGACTTATAAGATCATCAAGTCCAACAATTACTTTAAAATTGACAAGTCCTTGACTAGGCCATATCGCTAAGCACTATGTCTACACAACTCCTAGGTACCTTCAGGGACAGGGACTCCACCACTGCCCTGGGCAACCCCCTTCCAATGCTTTATAACCCTTTCAGTAAAGAAATTCTTTCTAATATCCAGTCTAAACCTCCCTTGACACAACTTGAGTTCATTTCCTCTTGTCCTATCACTTATTACTTGGTTAAACAGACCGATCTCCACTTCTCTACAACCTTCTCTAAGGTGGTTTTAGAGAGTGATAAGGTGTCTTCTCAACCTCCTGTTCTCCAGGCTAAACAATCCCAGTTCCCTCAACCTCTCCTCGTAAGACATGTGCTCTCTACCCTTCACGAGCTTTTTTGCCCTTCTTTGGACACACTCCTACACCTCCAAATCTGTTTTTTGGACCAAAACCAAACACAGAACTGGAGGTGCGGCCTCACCAGTGCCTAGTACAGGGGGATGATAACTTTCCTGGTCCTACTGACCACATTATTCCTGACAGAGGCCAAGATGCTTTTGGCCTTCTTGGCCACCTGAGCACACTGCTGGCTCATATTCAGCTGTCTGTCATTCAATAGCCCCGCATCCCTCTGATCAGTTTTCCAGCTACTTTTCCACAAGCCTGTAGTGCTGCCAAAGTGCAGGAACTGGCTTTTGGCCTTATTGAAACTTATGTAATTGGCCTTGGCCCAGAGATCTAGCCTATCTGGATTCCTCCACAGAGCCTCCCTGCCCTCAGGCAGATCAACACTTCCACCCAGTTTGGTTTCATCTGCAAATTTTCTGAGAGTGCGCTCGATTTCCTCATCCAGATCAACTTGTATGTTGGGTTATTGCCTGCTGCCAGTGATGGTGTAATGTTGATGGGCATTGCAAGAAAGAATAATGTAGAGAACGAAAGGAGCAAAGTTCAAGGAGTGAGAAGTGCATCTGAATAACCCATTTGACTCATCAGGAGGAAGCAGACACACTTTATGGCATATGTTGCAGCCTCAGCTAGCTGGCCTAGCACGAGACACTACTTCTGCTGGTAGACAGAGATTCCCTTGCACACTGTGATCACTGTCTCAGCAGCTTTGTTCTTGTTACAGTTTGGCTGACAAAGTGGGAATGCATTCAGTTTGTTAAGCTTTTCAACTTTAGTCTGAAGGGCGTGCCAGTTCATCTCCTCAGCCCATCTCTTGTTTGTAGTCTTAGGATCAAGTCCTGTGAATTTATCCCCTATTTGGATGATCTGGATTCCTGGTGGGACATGGTGATATTTACTCCAGATCCAGGTGACGATTTAGTTGCCTAGATATAGAATCAGATGCCTTAAAGTAGGTCCTTCTGTGGCATCCTTTTCATCTGAAATGTCATGATGAGCTTGACCCATGAGCAAAAGTCAACACACTTCATGGTTTGAATGCAGCTTTTATAACCAGCTCTCTGAATTGTTTTTTCTTGTCAGCTCTGTAACACTTGACTGTAAGAGGTAAGTAGCCATTGATTTTTCTTTTGCTTTGCAGGCAGAGGCAAGAATGTGCAAAGTAGAATTGCCTTTCCAAGGCCAAACTATAAGCCTTGCAACACCTCAGCTGCTCTTCTCCCAAATGCCTTGACTGTGTCCTAAAATGCCCTGGGGAGGAAAGGGAAGCAGGACAGGGGTGTAGACTGCTTCTTGCACAGCCGACCACCAGCTACTACCTCTGATTCATGCACAATTCATCTTAGGCCCTCCTGCTGCCACCTTTTTTCCTGACTGTTGCTTTGCTCTGTAATTTTAAACTGTCTCACTTCTGTCAGCAATCTTCATTTCAAAGAGATAGCTACGATTATGACAAGACTGGAGGACATTGTCCTGCAGCTAACCTATCTACCTACTTGTAGTTCATCTGTTTTCCCTGAAACAATGTCATTAAGTCCTTCTGAGGATTTGGTCTGCAACTATATTTAAAAAAAAAAAAATAGCTTCACCTACAATATCCATAAAGTGAGCAAAAGTGCACACTCAGTAAGGTCTTTAAACTTACGAATATACATTAAACATCCTCCATACTTCAGAAGGAAGATAATTAACTTTTTTTAATACAAACTCCCTGTTTTTCACAGAATAGATTTAAAGACTGATATTATTTAAAATTGGAAAATGCAAAGTTTTATTTACAGTACAAGCTAAGCATGGAGGTACAGTCATACTGCTTTTATTGAAAGATGTTCTCTCCCTTACTTGTTACATAAAATGTTTTAGGTTTTTAAACAAAATCTAGAGATATTTATGGTTAATTCATAGGCTTAGTTTAGATTCAGAAATTACCACTGATCTTTGAATTTCATTATTGTGCATAAATATATAATTCTGCTTATATGCTGCTCATGGTTGTGCAGATTATCTGTAATTATTTGTTGTGATAATGTGTGCTATATCTAAACACAAGTAGCAAATAAAGCAGGACACCTGTTTAGCAGAATCCACTCTAAAAGACCCTTTGAGTGTGCTGAAGCACAAAGAGGGTTGACCTCTTAGACAAAGCACAGGTGTTAGTGTTGTATCGTCTTCTGATGAAAGGTCTTCCAATACAGTTGTTATGAGGGATGTAAAAGAAACAACGGGACAAAACCTGTGTCAAGAGAACTTGGAGTCTGCATATGATTGCAAATCTCTTTTAGGTGACATGACAATGATGCCTGTATGGAGCCAACACGAAAGGGGATATGTTGACCCTTCTTCGGTTTAGCTCTATTAAAAAACCCGATGAAGGTGTTTTATAAAGGATGGCTTTGACTCTTTCACATTTTCTGTATACTCATGTCTTCATAAACCCCGAACTGCAGTTAGCCCCTTTTCTTGATTTATTGCATAATGAAGCCTTGCTGCTTCTGACCTATTAGGATGCAACTGAGATATATATTCAAGCTTCCCTCACAGTCAGGAAAGTTAGAATCTTGCCTTTTTGAAAATGAAAACAGAGATTCTCATATAATTACACAGCGTCACGGAATGGATATTAAAAAATCAGCTGTCTTGTGACGTGAAATAGAAGTCTATCACTTCAATTACTCTGGGACCCCAAACCTCATCTGAAAACTAGTGCAGTTATCAGCATGCCCCACTGGTATTAGGGAAGGGCTGTAGGAGAAACATCAGGACTGTGTCACAGCCCTGACTCCAGGGTAAGGGTCAGGATTCATCAGCCCTACAGGATAAGTCAACAGCGACCCTTCTGAAGACAGACATTCATGTAAGTTACTGCAGTCACATAATATTGACCAACCCAACTGACTTGAGAGAAACATGAGGGCATGTCACAAAATGAACATTTAACAGCAAAGAGGATTAACACAGTTAAGGCAAAGATCTTTCAGGACAAGTATTTTAGTGTGAAGAATTCAAGTTTATATCCTGTTGCCAGTTTGTCTCTACCCCTTCTCAGACAGTCTGTTTAGTACTGGATATTTTGTCTTCTTACTGCAAGCAATTGAAAAAATGTACCACTATTCAACTTACTGTTTTATTGGATATGAAGCATGTCCTTTAGCTTTGGCTGAACACTGTTTCTAGTTAGTTGGCCATCAGCCAAATGTTATAATTAGGAATTTACTGCTCCCTTAGCTATAACAGATCTATACATGAGTGTTCAGAGCACTCCAATGCTACATTTCCTCTTGAAATATAAATTGTTTGCTGCTGAATCTCCTTTTCCCCTTAATTTTTGCAGAGATATGGAGAAATTAAACTGGATAGGGACTGGTCAGTGGTCCTGGGCAGTTTTGGTGGGGTTCCTGAGTGGTGTATGCTAGGCCCATACGAAAATTTCTCAGGCTGCCTGCCCTGGACGTGTCTCTCAGGACTCTGTTCTGCTGCAGGAGGAGTTCTGTCTCACCTTACATGTTTGCAGGGTATCTGTTCTATCAGAGCAATGTGTTGGCCTGTGCATAGGGATGTGCCTAGTAGAGATGATGAGAAATCTGTTCCTCGGGCAACGACTCCAGACCCATTGAGATTAAGTTGCTCAGCAGAGCAGGTGCCCTGAGCTTTACTCAGCAACCAGAGTGGCTGTGGGGTGTGGGAGTGGGGAGAGTGCTGAGGGCATAGAGTGCATGTGGGTGGTTGGATTTAACGGGAGGATAGAGGATGTCATCTTTGATTGATTGGAAAGATCAATAATATGATTTTCCTCAAACAATGCAACAAAAATTAAAATTGCTATCCCTGCATTGATACTGTTATCCCCAGGCTAGAAACTTTCATCCTCCTCAAAAGAGGGAATCTCATAAGAATATGTGAAGCCAAATACAGCTAAAAGTAAAAATCCTGATAAAAATAGAACCATCACAGGCATTTTACAATATTGCAGAAAACACTAATCAAGCTAAAATAAGGTGCTTGGAAATGTGAATGTTTTCCTTGTGGGAAAGGTGCCCAAGCTACTCAACCTTCCATTCCTTATACCTAAAATTGCTGATGAAATTATCGTAATAAAATTAATAACTGACATGCTACAATAGTTCGGTATCTTAAAACGTTTGGCTGAGATTGACACAAATGGCTGTGACTAGGGAATGCTCAATGATGTTAGTGCCCAGTGGTTGTTAGCTAAAGAGAAACATTACTCTTGGGTGTTCCAGCACTTCTAAACATCCAAATATCACAAATAAATCAGTTTCCTACTGTACATTGAGCTATATTTGGAACAGGTGTATTTGTAGAAACTAGCTTCAGCTGGCTGTGCATTTATAAAAAACGAAAAGAAGATTTAACACTCAATAGACATTTTAATAACAGAAGTTGCTCAGATATAGAGCTGGTTAAATGCTATCCATAAATAACCTATCTGCGCTTTTTTCTCCTACCAGTGTTTGAATAAATTCTGGTTCTTAAAACCTATATTTTAAATAATGGTGCCCCATGGTCTTCCCAGTAATCTGAAAGCTGTAGCAGAAACCTTGCAGGACTGGAAGCTGCTATTTGTTCTGCTTATATCGTTAGCAGGGGGTTTTGTGTAGTGTTCATTTGTCACAAAGTCAATGTTTTGGGCCTTTGACCTTCAGAGGCTCTGGATTGTCTTTTGATATATGATGGCTCAGCATTTGCAAGATTGTGGCATTGCCCTGAAAATGTTGGGTCAACAGCTGTTATACTGTTAGAAATTGGTGTTTTATTCCTTGTACTATATATATAGCCGTAACACAGAAATTATGAGCACAGCTAAGGCCGTTTTATTTCCCTGTTCCTTTTAATCTCTCTGAAACACAGGAATGGAAAAGATGGGATCATAGGCCTGTCTCTTTTTGCACTGCCCAGTGATAGAGGTTGCTGGTAGCAAGTATGAATCGCATATTGTGCCTGCCTTTAGCACAATGATAGTGTCTAACTGGTAAATTTTGTCAGGAAATCTCTGACACAGCATCCTCAGAAGCAAATACTGGGTCAGTGTGGCTCTGTGTTCTGCATTACCTTTGCCTGTGATGACTGGAGGAAAAGAAGAGAGGAGGAAGCAATACACTTCAGGTTTTCTTCCCAGCAGAGAGCAGATCAAGAGACTATGAATTGCTAGGAATGAAATAGAAGATGAAGAATTCACATCTTACTGCTATCTCAAGTCTGACTGTGTTCCCTCTTTTCTTCAAATGTTCCCAATCTGTGATTTACATTTCCTACCTGAGATACTGTTGACCCTAAGACCTACACATACAACATTTAAATTAAAAGAAAAGGCTAAAATCTTTTTTGCTGCCTCTTGACCCTGAAGTTCTGGTGAAAGAGGGACTTACACTTGTTTTCTGGTTTTCTGTGGCAAACACAAAAGTCAGAGACCTAGTGAGAGGCTCCTTATCTCTTTACTGCATAGAGTGTACAGATTTTTTTTAAGTGCATTTGCATTTGTAAAGTACATGTTCACCTTTGTGTACAAAGTGTTAAAGAATGTACAGATCGTATGAATCCAGCGGGTTTTTTTCCTATGTACTTCTCTGTACAGCTCCTACTACTTTGGATCCTAATGCAAATACCGATGCTTTTAGGACAGTATTCCAATTAAGGAGTGACATTTATATTGCTGTTATGCTATAACAACTTAGCTATAAGGAGAAAAGTTTCTTCCTAAATCTTGTTAAGTATCTTCTATTCAGGCTAATAGTAGATGACGAGGCAACAGAAACCTCATTGTGTCCCAGACAAATGGGAGTTTCCAAGAGCAAAGGAATTTTTTGGTTTCTTGTCACTTTTGGTCTGTTTCCATTGATGTATTCTTTCTTTCTTTCTTTCTTTCTTTCTTTCTTTCTTTCTTTCTTTCTTTCTTTCTTTCTTTCTTTCTTTCTTTCTTTCTTTCTGTCTTTCTTTCTGTCTTTCTTTCTTTCTTTCTGTCTTTCTTTCTTTCTCTTTCTTTCTTTCTTTCTCTCTTTCTTTCTTTCTCTCTTTCTCTCTTTCTCTCTTTCTCTCTTTCTCTCTTTCTCTCTCTCTTTCTCTCTTTCTCTCTTTCTTTCTCTCTTTCTTTTTCTTTCTTTTTGTCTTTCTTTCTTTCTCCCCATTAACAATAACACTGACCTTGCAGACTCAGAAACAAGAGGGTGGTGTCCTCTGAATCCTCACATAAATGATACCCAGCCCTAACCCACGACAAGACCTCAGGGTGAAAAAGTAATTGGAGAGAAGGCTGTGGAGAGACAATAATAAAATTACTGAAAGGTAGATATATTAACTCCTAGGAGGGTTTTCAACCAAGTTAATAGAATCTCACAAGTAACAGCATTTAAGGGGGTTGGCAAATATAGCAGTACGAGAACAGATATCATTGTCCATTATCAGTATGGGATTATTTATTATTCCCCTCAACAAAATGCCCAGACAAATACAGATGAAGGCAAACTCAGTCAGTGAGATATGTCTGGGACTTTTCCTGTGTCATAAGTTTTTTTGTATGGATGGTTTGGGGAATGGACACTTCAGCATCTCTGTGAGTGGTTATCAGCTCAGGTCTTCAACACTCTTTTCATGAAGTCAACGGATATGTGTGGTAACGTAGCAGCCCCAAAGTCGCTCTGAAGTCTCAGGATGAGTCCCATTGTGCTGTTATCTTGAAGGCAAATACTGCTTATTGATGACAAGTACTGTGACTCTTCTTATGTCACTGATCATCTACCTGTGATTTGAAATCAGTTAAGATATTCATTGTTTTTCATAAGACTAAGGAAAAAAAAGTGTAACTCTAATATTTAATACTGGGATGGTTTTCATGGGTAATTCAATCCAAATTGCATGGTGTCTGTAAGTGTAAATCTTTCTTTGAAATAAAAAGGAACAATGACATCTCAGGGCCCTTGCATTGAGGGCGACAATTTTGGAGGCAGAGTTTGTATGGAGATCAAGGAGTACACTGTAAATGACCAACACATTTCTAATAGTGAATACAATAAGATTATTTTTCTGAAGCTGTTAGATGGAGCAGCATGTTTGTAAAACAATGTGTTTGCAAAATTTCCTGTGTGGCTAGATTCCAATAGGTAGGTGGCTTTATTCGGGGGCCTGAAACAAAGTTAATACCAGCAATGAGTAATTTTAAGCTTGAACTATGTCTCTGAAGAGCGGAACAAACATATGTAAAAGCCACAGCATATTTATTTTTAGAATCTGGAAAGCTTACATTTTCCTCTAATTTATGATTGTCTGTCCTCTTTAGTTACTCTGGGAACCAGAGCAGAATCTATGAATGTTAGAGACAGAATATTTTTAATGCAGTGCTTTCTCAGAGCTAATGCAAGACAATGCTTTCTGTGCTGTGCCTGGGAATAATTATGCTTGGTTATCCAGTATTAAATCTCCAAGCCATTCACTGAAAGATTTTTCTTTTCTCACTTGTGGTCATGCTCTTTTACGTTTTCTATAAGCCAATCAGGAGAGGAGCACTGCTGGACCTTGTGATCACCAACACAGAAGTACTGGTTAAAGTAGTGAAGGTTGAGGGCAGCCTTGGCTTCAGCGACCATGAGATGGTAGAGTTCAGGATCTTGTGTGGTAGGAACAGAATACCAAGCAGGATCACAACCCCGGACTTCAGCAGGGCCAACCCTGGCCTTTTCAAGCAATTGCTAGGGGAAATCCCATGGTACAGGGAACTAGAAGGCAAAGGGGCCCGAGAGAGCTGGTCAGTATTCAAGGACCACATCTTCCAAGCTCAAGATCAGTGCATCCCAACAGGCAGGAAGTCAAGAAAGAGAGCAGGAGATCTGCATAGTTAACCAGGGAAAAACTCAAATGGAAGAAGAGAGTCTACAGATCATGGAAGGAGGGGCTGGCCACTTGGATGGAGTATAATACTGTTGTCAGAGAATATAGGGAGGCAATTAGAAAAGCTAAGGCCTCCTTGGAATTAAACCTTGCAAGAGATGTCAAGGACTAGGGGATACCCCATGGGACAGGGAGCTGGAAGGTAAGGGGGCCCGAGAGAGTTGATCAGTATTCAAGGACTGCTTCTTCCAGGCTCAGGATCAGTGCATCCCAACAGGGAGGAAATCAAGAAAGAGATCCAGGAGACCTGCATGGTTAACCAGCGATATGCTGGGCAGACTCAGGTGGAGGAAGACTATATATAAATCCTGGAAGGAAGGGCTGGCCATTTGGGTGGAGTATAGGATTGCTGTCAGAGAATGTAGGAAGACAATTAGAAAAGCTAAGGCCTCCTTAGAATTAAAACTTGCGAGGGAGTTCAAGGACAGCAGAAGGGGCTTCTTCAAATACATTGCTGACAAAACTAATACTAGAGGCAATGTAGGCCCTCTGGTGAATGAGGTGGGGGCCCTGGAGACTAAGGAAAGAAAGAAGGCAGAGTTACTGAATGCCGTCTTTGCCTCTGTCTACACCGTTGCAAACTGTCCTCAGATGCCTCAGTCCCCTGAGGTCCCAGAGGAGGGCAAGGTTAAAGAGGAGTTTTCTCTGGTTGAGGAGGTCTGGATTAGGGATCAATTGGAGCATTTGAATATCCATAAATCCATGGGCCCTGATGGGATGCACCCGTGGGTGCTGAGGGAGCTGATGGAAGTCATTGCTGGGCTGCTCTCCATCATCTTTGGTAAGTCGTGGGGAACAGGTGAGGTGCCTGAAGACTGGAGGAAAGTGAATGTCACTGCAGTCTATAATAAGGGCAGGAAGGATGAACTGGATAACTACAGACCGGTCAGCCTCACCTCCATCCCTGGAAAGGTGATGGAACATCTTACCCTTGGCACTGTCTCTAAGCATTTCAAGGATAAGAAGGTTATTAGGAGCAGTCAGCATGGCTTTGCTAAGGGGAAGTCATGTTCGACCAACCTGATAGCCTTTTATGAGGACAACCAGGTGGATGGATGATGGCAGTGCAGTGGGTGTGGTTTATCTGGACTGTCTCCCACAGCATTCTCGCAGCTAAACTGAGGAAGTGTGGTCTGGATGATCAGGTAGTGAACTGGTTTTGAACTGGTTGAAGAGAAGAAGTCAGAGAGTTGTGGTCAATAGGGCAGAGTCTAGTCAGAGGCCTGTATCTAGTGGGGTCCCTCAGGGGTCAGTCCTGGGGCCAGTGGTGTTCAATATATTCATCAACGACCTGGACAAGGGTTAGAGAGCACGGAGAGCAAGTTTGCTGATGACACAAAACTGGGAGGAGTGGTTGACACACCAGCAGGCTGTGCTGCCCTTCAGAGAGACCTAGACAGGCTGGTGGGCTGGGTGGGGAGAAATCTTAGGAAGTTGAACAAGGGCAAGCGTAGAGTTTTGCACCTGGGAAAGAACAACACCAAGCACCTAGGGTGTTTTAGAAGGGGAATAGCTAGGAAATCAAGAGAGGTCCTCCTTCCCTTCTACTCTGCCCTGGTGAGGCCACATCTGGAACCCTGTGTCCAGTTCTGGGCCCCTCAGCTCAAGAGAGACAGGCAACTGCTGGAGAGAGTCCAGCGCAGAGCCACAGAGATGATGGAGGGAGTGGAACATCTCCCTTATGAGGAAAGGCTGAAGGAGTTGGGTCTCTTTAGCTTGGAGAAGAGGAGGCTGAGAGGTGACCTCTTAAATGTTTATAAATACATCATGGGTGAGTGTCAGGAGGACGGAGCAAGGCTTTTCTCAGTGATGTCTAATGACAGGACAAGGGACAATGGGTACAAGCTGGAACATAAGAGGTTCCAAAAACACATGAGGAAAACCTTTTCCCTGTGATGGTGACAGAGCCCTGGCACAGGCTGCTCAGGGAGGTTGTGGTGTCTCCTTCTCTGGAGACATTCAAAACCTGCCTGGGTGAATTCCTGTGTGATCTACTGTAGGTGATCCTGCTCTGGCAGGGATGTTGGACTAGATGGTTTTTCAAGGTCTCTTCCAACACCTGAGATTCTGTGATACAATACAATGCACATATTTCACCAGCTGAAACTAAACTACCGTGTTGCGTGCAAGAGCGGAACAGAACTCCTCTGTATTAGGGAAAATAATTAAATTCCACCATTTGTTGTGATGAAAGTTATGCAACTTATTTAATGTAATAAACTATATCCTCAAGACACTGTAAACCATCACAAAGACCCAGCCACTTTCCCTCTTGCCTTTCAATTTCCAGAGTTTTCTGCCCAAAGAGCAGATCCATTTGTCTCTCTTATCCTGCATGGACAGAGGGCAGATGGACTGGTAGCGAAGCCACTCTTTAGACTGGGTACCACTAAGACACAGGGAACCACCAGCGCTTCTCCACTGCAGAGATGAGAGGTGTCCCCTTCACAATATCCTTGTGTTACAGATGATTTTCAGTTTAGTTCTCATCCAAGCATATAATTTCTGTTTCTCTCCTGATCCAACAAAAGAAGCACTGCATCTAGACTTTCCTTTAGTCAGAAAAAAATCAGAAAATTCAGCTGGTACTAGTATAAAGTGATGGGAAATGGTTTAACTGCAAGAATGTGAAATATGCTGAGCAGGTGAATCTGTCCCTTCAACAGCACCTGGAAAAAAATAGAGCCTGGTCCTATTTAAAGTGTTAAAGTCACAGATTCACCTACAGTTTATGAAACCAAGGGAGACAATGTTCTTTCACAGTCTTATTGCTGCTCAGAATGTTCATGCTGTCTAAAAAGGCACAAGTTTTTTCCCCATAGCTGTATCATTTACACCTCAAAGTAAGAAGGTTTATAATTTCACCAGTTTTATTTTTAATCAAATTTAATTTTCGTTCAAAATATTGAAAATACTTCTTTTCAGCATGTGTACCTCAAGTACAAAGAGAAAGCACAGTCACAGAGAGACCAAAGAAATGTATTTTCCCTGCCAAATTTCAGCAATACTTAGTTAAAAATGATGGAATTGCTGCAAGAATTATTTTATTTCTATATACCATTATGGATGTTTAAATTTTTGCTAGTTGTTTATGTGCCATGGGAAGCATGGACCATGGTAGGATATGTGAAGTGCAACAAGTCACACCTCTCCCTCCGGAGTTCGTAGCCTAGAAGATGTGTATTAACTCATGCATGAAGAAATGTTGAGGTAGAAAGGAACAGAGAAAACGACACCAGCAGATGTGCCAGTATCACCAAAATAACCTTAGCAGATGACTTAGAACTTTGGAATGTAGTGATTTATCCAAAGTATGTGGAAAGAAGTTTATGCCCGAAAATTTCAGCTTCTTGTTTTTTATTGACTTAAGTTTCTAGACTTGCAGTTGTAAAGAAAAGCTTGTAATGCAACCATAGATGAGAAAAAATCCATGCTTAACTCAATGAATTAAATTCAAAAGGCATCAAATTGGACTCTATGATCCTTATAGATACCTTCCAACTCAAGATATTTTATGATTCTATGATAAAAAAATCCTAAGATACATTTGCTTTTTAAAGAATCACCCACGTTATTCTAAGAAATCCTTAGATTTCTGGGCAAAGAAATATATTCTTGTGTTGGAATAGAGCAAATAGACATGACTTTTGATTTCTTACTACTTGGAAACTGCTTGTCTAATTTGCTCTGAAATTAAAATATAAAAAGAAAAAACTTCCTTTGGCAGGTCTTAAGCCTGTATGCCAGCCTAAATTCAATAAACACAAGCAATTGAAATACACATATTTTGAAAACATTCAATCAATTGCAAGTGTTTCTCCTAGTAACATTATATTTTCGGAGTTTGTATTATTAAATTTCATTCATTGTAACTTTGCAGAGTAACATTTCTTTTATTACAGCATGCCGTAATTCAATAAATTCACTCCTTGCCATCCTATTTTATTCCTTCTAAGAAAGAAACAGGAAGTAAAAGGTGCTTACACTCTGGGGAAGGTGTAAAGAAGAGTAGATATGTTACTAACTCTGAAAACCACGATATTCAAATAAGCAAAACACAATCATGAGGTTATATTTATTTATTTCCTACAAAACCTGTGGAGCGTATGGTGTAAATTCTGGTAACAAGATTTTAATTTTCATTGGGTATCTATCAAGATTCGTTCTTTCACGGAAATACATTTTTAATTCTAATATTAATTTTTTAACCCCCTCCCAGTGGCACCCATTTAGAGGGGTAGAAAGTACTGAAATAATAAAATATTTTTTTATGTGAATAAGCAGTAAAATAATTTGTTATATATTTTTTCTTCTGTTCAACTATTTTTTATAAAACGTATGCTTCACACTCTTCTTTTGCCTTGTTCATATTACTGTTTGCTCAGTTTCCACTGAATTCCAAAAAGAATTTATTTTTTTTATGATAACTACATGGCAAATTCCCTGGAAAATGAGAATGTCATACTGTTTTATATTGCAGTGACAGGGACTATTTTGTGTATCTTTAGAAGATCTTTCTGAGATCACAATGATAAAAATGGATAATGATTTGCAGATGTCTTAGTTCCTTATTACCTCACGAATATTTGGTGTTCTCTTGATAGCATAATTAGAATAATGTTTATCACTGGCACAGCAACACAAGGTAAGATTTTTGTCTGTGCAAATGTATTTGCTTTCCCCTAACACTCTTTTAAATATATTCTTGTCTGAGGAGGGTGTGGGTTGAGAGCTATTAGAATCTTCTGGGTTTGTTGGTTTGTTTATTTGTTTCAGAAAACATGAAAAATTCTTATAACTTGTTTCCTTCATTGAATTTGCTAGAGGATACATGTCTGGACCATGAAAATCAGGATCCCTTTTTACGGTGAATTAACTCTTTGACAGTAACATGGCTTAGAGGCAAGTGGTCTGGGACTACCTTACCAGTTCTCAGCATGACCACTTAAAGTTGGCAGACGATGCCTTTTAGTTTTATGATTTTTGTAAGGGATGCTCCTCCCCAGGGTTTGTTTTGCTTTTTATAAGAGCAGAGGGTTTAATTTTAGCTCACCTCAGTCGTATTAGAGCTGGGTTAGTATATTAATAATGATGTCAGTAAAATGTCTTAGTAATGACGTAGAATTCATTTTTAAAGTAGTGTGAATTGAGGAAGTCCATTATTAGAAAAATGTTGGCTCGGGACTTATATAGTCGGGTTACTTTTATGCTAACAAAAATTGATAAAAATATTAGTAGCTTTCAAGTCTTAGAAGCAATCAAGGAATTTTCATTTCTTACACTGTCTTCTTTGTTCTTTCACAGGCCAGCATTATATAATGCTATTGAATTATGTTATTAAAGTGTGAAAAAAGTTGAAAAAATCAAAATACGTAGCTTTACGGTGTTATTTCACTTGATTAGGAAGGGCTTTTGTATTCTAAAGCAGATGTTTGAAATAGAATGAGGAGAACAGGCTGAACACACACAGTAAAAGAAGATTACAAACTGTGGTGAACTACAGATAAAAGAAAATAAATAGATGACATAGAGAAATTATCTTATTCTTCTATATGCCAGTGTACACATCACCTTAAACCATTGCTTTGTATGGTCTGCAGGGTCTGTGAAAGCAAGCATATATGAGGAAAGTGAAGTAGCTGTCTCGCCATGGCTTTATGCAAGGACATTTTGCAATACTGTAAATCGGGCAATATCTTTTCTAGCAAGGTTACACAGAGAGAAGTAAAGATTCAGAATTCGTATAGCAAACATGCAGACTCTCAAAGTTTGAGTTTTAGATTGATTATTTACATAAGATATTGTTGCAGAAGTCACCCTTCTCATTCTATAACTGTCTATCAGGGGAACCAAGTTATCCCACATCTGCCTACTGCAGGGCTTTGACACCTTTCCCTGTAGCATATGGTGTTACGAGCTACTGTTATAAACAGGATATTGAGCCAGATGTACAGGTCTTGTACAAAGCTGTAGTTCACGTGAGAATGTGCACAAAGTTCAGAGGTGATTTTTGGCATGACACATATTACTACAAATATTCCTCTGTAGAATCTTAGTTAAAGTGTAATGACAGTATTTTCTCCTGATGACTTTGAGTACATACAGATTTTATTTTTCCTCACAATAACAAGCAACAACTTCCTTCTACCTTCTGTTCTAGTGCCAGTTTTTACTGTGCAACTCATACAGTGGTGTTGAATATCCACCTCTTTATCTGACTGAATTTTATGTAAACTTTGAAAAATCAAAAGGTCTTTTTTTCCCATAATCTGATAGAAAATACTTTTATTTATACAACTAGAACTTGTTAATAAAAATTAGAAAAGTTCTTATCTCTCAAACTGGAAAAATACTTTGAAAACCCTCTGAAATATGTTTTTGATTAACAGAGTTTAGTTGGCACTAGTACTTGCTTCATGTAGATAGCTGTAAGATATCAGTGCTTATTAGTTAATGACTTTTGCTGACTTTCCATGGAAAACAACACCATAGTGGTCTTGAGCATGTATCAATTTCAGTAGCTGTATGTTTATAAGCATAACATATTGTACACATACATATTTATGGGTAGATACGTGCGGTTTATATTTACATATGTCTACATACATACAGATACATATGAAGTCTTTACATTTTTCATGTTGTTGATGACTGCTACTACCATAAAGCCTCTTCATTTTCCAAAAGGTTTTCAGAGCACTCAGTAGTCTCTGAAGATTTGATCCCGCACAGTATGTCAAATTAGGTTACAAATTCACTTTTTAAGCTTGGGAACTTTGGAAACACAGTTGAAGAGATGATATATACACCAGTTAAGGTTCTTCTGCCATATATACTTCAAGGTATCCTATTTCTGAAAAGAGTGCACTTCTTTTTCATGTTTCTTCAGGCTTTTTCAACTAATGGATACAACTTCAGGGATGTCAGCTCAAGGCAGTCTCTGGATTGTATTGCATCAGACCTTGTGTTCAAAAAAAGGCTACCTGCCTCAGCTTCTGAGTGAAAAATAAAATTTCCAGCATTAAAGGCAGGACACTCTTTGCTCAGGGATGCAGATTTCCATATTGGTCTACTAAGAATCCAGCTCCACCAAGACCCCACAGAATAGAAGGAATCAGAAACAGCTGTAAACACAAATTTATCACGAGTCTCCCTTTCACACTGTTTCGCAGTTATTTGTGTTTCAGCTGCTTGATTCCCATTGTATTTCTCTCCTTTCTTTTTAATAAGCTATGTTGCCACAAGAAAAGCTGTCAGTCAGCAGTGTATATAAAGGGGAGGCAACAAGGCGAGAGCGTGCTTTTAGCTCTTCAGTATTTTTCTTTCTCTCTAAAACTCCAAGCACAGTCAAATGTGTCAATAAAATCTATCTGAAATTCTGCAAATAGTTCCTTTTTTTTTTGGCAGCAGTCAAAACAGTGTCAATACTGAAGTGAGATGACATTAATATATATCTGAAATCTCATGAATACCAATCTTTTCAGACAGGGGGTCTCTTTAAAAAGCAGTTTCTATCAAAGATTCAGTCTGAACTCTTTCTTTTGCTTTGAATTATACAGAAGACATCTTTGAAGAACATGACCTGCTTTGCATCATTCAAATACATAACGCAAGAGAAAATTTTTCTTTTCATCTGACCCTATGGGAGCTGTTGTACATCCCCAGTGCATATGCCCTGGTACTGATACAAGAGATTACACATAAATGGAGTGACATCATTCACAACTAATGATTAAATACTTCCTGGGGACTCACAAAATAGTTCTGCAGAAAATGAACATGGAAACTAGATGATAATCGGAGATTTCAGGCTCCTTTATTCTTCTGATTTAACTTTATTTTCCTGAACATGTTGTTCCTGCATCTTGTCTTTCTGCAGTAGATTTAATATTAACTGTTCGGTTTATTAGTACTTTGTATGACTTCAATGATTGATTTATGTCTAAACAAGTGAAACCATGCTATGCTTGAGATGAATTATCTGTTACATCTTGCTTTTTTAGAGACTTTCCATTCAAGGACACTTTATAGCAATACTTTGAAGACATTGACTTAGTATACTCATGTACTGTATTTTTAAGACCATTTTTTAGAGAAGTAAACTGGGAGCAGAGGAGGGCAAGAGCAGGGACAGATACGGATATCAGAAGTCTTGACTCTTGGACACTGTCTCTAGCCATGAGATTCAGTCACCCCTGTGGTTTTGTGTGGAGAGCAAATGTCACACTTATAACCTGTAAACAGCATTAAATGCAGAGTCCCTTGAGATAACAGTATGACTTTAATCAAGCAACAGATATCCTAGGAAAAGGAAAGCCTTTACCACACATTTGGTGTGGATAGCAATCTTTCATTCCGAACCTTACAAAAACACTGGCATTGTTACTGCTTTTATTCTTAACGGCAATTAATTGTGATATGCTACTGAAAGTGTGCAGCAACAAAGAAACAGGCAGATAGTTATTTTACAATTAATTAAGACTTTTCTACATTTAAAGTTGCTTATTGGGGTATGATATACAGTTTACCTGAACACGTAGGAAATGTTAAGCTCTTCACCCTGAGTTGTGTTATACAATACTTCTGCTTACAGTAGAAAGTGCAATAAATGCAAGTTTCTTTTGGTACTAGCTGTTTGTGTTAATGTTTTCTGTAGTGGATCTTAAGTTACAGATTTCCTGTCAGCTGTTCGTTGTACCTGTGGTGCATAATAAGTTGAGCTGTGAGTAAAATACAGTACCTGGTGCTGTCTATGCTGACATGCTGAGTATTTTTAGACCACGCATGTATGTAAAAAATACATGTTTCTCTGCAATTACAGTTCAGTATTGAAGATTTGAAGGAATTACTTACTGCATTACTTAAGGAGTTAGTCAGAATAATATAAAGAGAAAAATGAACACGCATCATTATGGTTAGAGAGACTCCAAGCAGGAATAGGGGATATATGAGATTTATTGACCCATTCACCATAAAAAAAATGTGATAGCATAAACTGTCACAGCTCATGTCTCTCTTTTTGGAGGAAGGAGAGGTAGAGGATGAAGTGGAAAGACCTTTGTATTTCTATGAAAATGAGGAAGAGCAAAGTGACTGTTTCCATGACCACTTCCCACCTCTCTGCAGTTACTCTGCCAGAAGTCTTGTGTGAAAACAGCAAATTCCTTAAGATATACTAGAGTTCATTTTGTGCCTCTATGAAGACTGATTCACTCTGCTGTTTTCTTAATAGTTTCTGAATTTTTCGATGCTTTAGTAGGCAGATATAATTGCCATTTTAATTTAGTCAGCAGAAGGTATAAAATGCATTCTAATTTCATCTCATAGGTCTGTCCTCATACAAAATTACAGATCAAAATATCTTTTCTATGTACATGTTGCTTGAAATTTACATGAAGTTAAAAAAGAACTGCAAAACTAAACTCTTAAAGCTGTTATAGTTAGTTGCAGGTTTTGAATACATCTGGAAATTCCTGAGATTTGAACTCAGTTTTGCAAATATTTTTTCTAGGATAATGATATTTGATTTTGGTTTTATAGTTATTTTTAACTGATTTTATTATCTTTTATTTAACTTGCATACTTAATTTTATTTAATTTCTCATCAGAAAGCAAAACTTTAATTTTAGCCTAACAATGAAACTCTGACATTTGGGGAGTGTCTATACAGCACTCAAATTTAATTTTTTTTTTTAAAAAAAGCTATCGTCATCAGTAGAGTTGATAGAGTCTACCAGTTAAGCAAGCTTCTCCATTACACAGAGGATCTTTATAATAACAAATTCGTCCCTCAGCACCTTTCTCTTACAGAGAGCCTAACACAGAAGCAGGATTTTAGGCTTCTACCTACAAAGTACTTAAGTACGCACATAACTTAAAGCTTATGAATACTTGCATCGAGTTCAATGGGGATACTCACATTCTTACTGTTGTGTGTCTAAGTGCACTGGGAAATCGAATCCTAGTGTGGACCAGGGTGTGTACCCTGATGTTGCTGTAACTCAGAGAGAAATTTAACCAGACTTGAGCATACCATATTTTACTTTGTTGATTTAATTCTACTTTGAAAAATAATAATTTAATTTTTGAGGGAGTCACATTACACAAGCCCAAAACTCTATTTGGTTCTCCGTTAGTTGTTTTTACTACAGGTGTAAATTAAGCTATTTTGTTTAAGTATCAAACTTTTTTTTTTTTTACACTCAGCTCTTGTTCCTCCTCCCTCCTATTGGGTGACGTGTCATCTTGTGTTTTTATGAGAGCATGGCTATATTTCATGTATCAGGTAGTAAAATGGAAACATTCTGTCCTTCTGAGGTAGAATGGTTTCAGTTAAGAAATATTTTAGAGAGATGTTAAAGCTCACATTACATTTCTGTCCAGCAGAATGCAAACAGGTTTCTCAGTGCCTTTTCCAAAATGATCCCTGTGCAATTTGTACTTCTAAGTCAAAATCTGTGCTGGTCTTTATTGGTTCAAATCGGGGTCACTGCAATGCATAGACAGTATTTACTCTAAATGAAATAATTCCTGAGATCATGAGAAATTTCTATACAAGTTGTCAAGGCCATATATTGTGATTTGCTAAACCTAAAAAGAGGCAGGAACTATAATGATTGGAGAAGTATAGAACTTCAAAATATTAGAACACTTGTCTTTTGGTGTACTTTGTAGCCATTTAAACCATGTATGAAATATTTATTTTCCGTTTGGTTGTGGTTTTTTTACAATTAAAGCATAAGCTGACATAAAATTATAGAAAATATCTGAAAATTACATTAAACTAAAAAATACCTAGATAGTGGCAACTTTAATGACAGGGCACTTTATAAGGATTGCACTAGCTTTGCTTTTTCATTGCACTATTGTAAAACTTTAAAAGCTGCTTTACATTTGTTTTCAGGTAGTGTCAAGCGTTAGTTTATGCAAAGGAAAAATCTGGAACTGCAAACATGTACAGAACCAAACTCACCAGCAGTGAATGTGTGAGCATAAGGAATGTAATTTTGAATCTTACGCATCAGGAGAATTTATAGTCAGCTGCCAAGTACAAATATGGGATTTTAAATAATTTGTATTTACAAATGAAAAATTGTCTAATTCATTCAATATACAAATTCATTCTTAAGGGGATGGTAAAATGTTCTGTATTTCTGAAAGAGCCTTAGCAGACAGAAAAACCTTAATGTACTATCCACAGGGAACTCTATTCTCATTTGCAACTGAGAATGCAGGTAGTCCTCTCTCCTGTTCTCAGGAATGATAGACCTTTTTAGGCGAGACTGTAATGTTTCCTTTCCCAAAACTCTTGATTGAGAGAATGTGAAATGCATGAAGTCAGAAACACTTCTGTTAACAGAACACGATCCAGACTGTTAGGTCTTTACAGACAGACTATGCCTTAAATTAACTAATCGGCCTAAGGGAGTTGCACGAAAGATGTACACATCATTCCCTCTGTTTGGGCACTAGGCAAAAGACTGGAAACTGAATGCAGTTTTCCTAACTCTGTGGCATCACTGACACAAAATATTATTGCTGTAGTGGTGTTGGGAAGTATAAACTAAAGATAATTCAGCATTTGTATTCTTTCTTTAGGATCTGTGGTATCAGAGCTTATATTAATATGGTATTTCTATAAATAATGTTGATAGGTATTACAGGAAAAGTTATCAGGTGAAAAGAAAAAGAGTTGTTCTTTATAAATAAGGAGAAATGGTTGATTTGAGCTTATTATAAAGCAGGAGTGGTCGTGGAAACCCTTTCTAGTCCATATTTTACAGTATGTTCTGCACAGATAATATATTGAAAGTTCACACTGCTTTGCTAGGAACACTGAGAAGTGTTTTAGCTACTGTCAGACTAGAGCAGTTATTGGCATTTTTGTGGAGAGGAATTGTAGTCTGGTAGATGGATCAAAGCTGTAATCAACAGTGACATTTCTTGTCTGAACAGAAAGAACGTGTTTCAAAAAATATATGCCACAGTATTGCAGAGTAGGAATGATAGGAAACTTGTACACTGAAAGCTAATTTTAAAAGTGGCAATATGAGATAAATAGGATGGCGATTCAACACTTAATCATTTAGTGTAATTTTCCCACTTCACTGTTTTATTTACTTTGAGCCAATTTAGCTTTGCCAAAAAGTTTGCTTCCTTAATTTGCTTTCATTAGTTTTATCTCACTATAAATTGTCTTTAACTCTCTTTCAGCAGAATCACATATATTTTAAAGCATAAATATGGAATTGCCTATTCTATTCTATGTGCACAAATCCAATGTAAATGAAATGAGAATCAAACCAAACTGATGTATACCTTAATCACAAAGTATATTATGTGGGCTTTGGCTAGTAAACAAGGTGTTCTTCTTCCCGAGTTAATTTAGCATTAATTTTTAGACTTTATGTGTGTACAAATAATGTCATGTATTGACAGAATGTAGGTGCTATCAGAGGTTATGGAAGAAAAAGTTTGATTTGTTTTTTTTTCTCATAATGCTTCTTCTGTCAAATGCTTGTCTCCCTTACAAAATGATTCCTGTGATACACATCCAACTGAACAGACTCTTGCAATAAGAAGTTTTTAGACAGGAGGATCACAATTATCTTCTTGTTAAACTGATAAACACATATAAAAATAAGTAATAGGATGTAGTTTTGAGGACATTTGCTTTGTTGCTGTTGCAAGTATTAAATAGTCTTTTCCTGTCATTCGAAAACTGATTTAACATGCTAGTATTGTACAATTAGTAAAAAAGCAGTACACTAGCTGAGGACAGAATGGATGATTGTGTTTTCACGCTAGACTTCTATAAAAAAAGTTTAGAAAGCTCGATTGTGTCCCCAAATCTGGTACTTGCAGATTTCTAATTTCAGCCTTGTCAACTAAGAAATGTTGCTCCTTTCCATCAAGTGTGTCTGCTGCACCACGGAGTTTGGTGCACTCGGCAAGCTTGTTGAGGGTGCACTCTACCCCACTGTCTACATCATTGACAAGGATGCTAAAGAGCACTGGTCCCAGTATAAACCCCTGAGAAACACCACTTGTCACAGAACACAATATGAACATTGAGCCATTGATCACAACTTATTGAGAGCAGACATTTAGCAAATTCCTTATCCACTGAGTAGTCCAGCCATCCAATCCATGTCTTTCCAATTTAGAGATCATGATGTCTTGTGGGACAGTAATTCTCCCTATGGTATATGGACATTCTCATCACGTGTATGCCAGTTGTGGAAGAGCCCTTATGGCAGGCATGTTATTAAGAAAGTGCCTCTCCAGAGCTGTTACAGAAAATCTTAGCACGCCTTTGCATTAGAGTTTTTACGGAGTACTGCAAAGACAGAGGAAGCTTTTAATTTGAGATAATCCTACTGTAGTCTGGAGCTACATGTTTATCCGACAATGTTTCAGGTAAAAAAATAACTTTTAAAGGCTGGCTGGTTATTTACAGAATTTGGCAGCTGATCATGCAGAACTTAAGGTAGCCAGGAGTACTTGGATTCCAGGAGCATTTCTTCTGGGTGCAGGCCAATTTCACCATCAGCTGTTCATCTTTGAAACGGTGTGAGCTGGGGACAGTGCACATGAGCCTACAGAGCAGATAAGTGTATGACACATTAGGGAAGTCCTGCGCTGATGACTTGCAGGTGTCAACTTCCGAAATTTGTAGCACTAACTCCTTTGAACTCATCACATACCAATGTATGTTGCAATGTGTTGCAAATACTACAAAAAGCCTATTTTAACAATTTTTTTTTAAATTAGAAAATTAGTTTTACTTATATGTAGGTATACATGTTCACACATATATGTTTTTCTTTCCGAATGCAGAATTATACGCCTTATTTATCAGATACTGGACAGGAATAGTGAAACTTATGGGCTTCTAAATGTGATCTGTGAAAGCTTTTCTTCATGTAAAAAGGAGAAATTAGGGAGTATATCAACATTTTCCAGGGTTAAAAGCTACTCTGTGGTTGCTATTAAAAAGCTGAAATGCCCCCCTTGTACAGTAAAAAGGGCACAGGTGTCTTTATCTCTGTAAATGAGATTTGACAGTAAAGTGAAGACTTTTTTTGTCTAAGAAAATTTGTCACAGCCAGAGAAGTTAACATCATCCTCCATGAATCTTGGTTGATCTGTTTCATTTTTCTGCATACAAGATATACGATTTTTATTTTACTGTCTAGCTAATTTAAAATTAAGATGGCATATATCTGAAGCTGTTCATGGCTTTGAATGCTAAAGAAAGTCCCAGGAGATAGACTGATGTGTAGTGGGCAGGTAAGGCGGTTAAAGGTACATGCCAAATTCATTTATGTACCACCTGATGGTGCAATTTATCACATGGCTCTCACCTCTACAAAAGGGCTATAACTGTGTGTGTGCGTAAGGTAGTGGCAATGGTCTGACTGTAAAAGGGGAATTCTTTGTTGTATAACCACTCAGATGTTTTCTTCTGTTTCCTGAAGATTCACTTCTAAGTAGAATTTTAACTGTGTTGGCTGTAAATGAATGTAAACTAAGTTAGTATTGAACCAGCAGATAGAAAAAATCCTTGTCTCTGAACAATGAAATAAGTTGATTTTATTTTTTTCTTCCTTGTGCCAACTGGTATCTATGTTCACATTTGAAAAATTAACCATTCACAGAATAGTTGTTTGATCGTTCTGACAGTTAAGCTCTTTCTCCAAAGATCAGTGCTTTATCTTGTTGAAGACAAAGACACAAAATACAAATAAAGACATGAAACTAAAACTGACAGCTCCATAAATGTTGCAAAACCCCAGAAACTAAAATATTCTTCACTGAAATGTATTTAACTATTTCTTCCATGATCAAATGATCTAAAGGTTAATGTAAAGTATGAGGCATGAAGGATGTCTCTCTGCAAGAAAATTTCATGTTGTTCTAGTTGATGAAAAGAAAAGAAACTCAGTTGTTACATAAAAAGTGAACAAGCCAAACACTGTTTGTGTGTGAGTCTATATGCTCTTGTTTCATCAACTAATTGCCTATGAAGAAGCACTATTTGAAGTAGCAAAGGAGACTGATGGATAAAAAACCTTATCCAATGATATTTTAAACTAAATAAAAATTATTTAGAAATAAGAAAAAATGTAAAATTCTTGGAGGGGAAATGTGATTATAAGTTTATGATCTGAGTAGACCATATTGTGCAGAAATGTGCAGTTTTCGTTGCCTGAGAGGGACATATTATCTGGTTGTATTTCTATCAGCTATTTTTTTCTAGATATTTGAAAAAATGATAAGTGTTCTCCTGATCCTTCTCGCAGGTTAGTCAATGGAAAATCTAAATTATCAGGCCCTGAAATGTGGCGCTTTGATAACTTTTGAAACACCCTATTTGAGGAGTATCACTATTAATAATAAGCTATCTTATTTATAAAAACACATAACTTCAATATTTCTTAAAAGAAAATGGCTAAGCTGTTGACCTTATTAATATCGGAAGATACTATAATGGTACACCTCTAATATTCACATGAAGATTACAATGTTATGTTCACTGTATTCATTCTCACGAGAAGTGAGAATGGTCAGCTACAGGGAATGTGCTTTTGAAACTTGCTTGAGAAATTCAGAGTCTAAAGACTCTCAAGAAACATCAACTGCACTACCCAGTGTCAAGGATTGGAGTAAAGATAAAATGGAGCTACTCAACTGGAGCTGACAATATGGTGTGTGAAGGCCCAATATACACAAATGTGCATTAAATGTGTTATTTTTGACAACAGATGTGGAAGTAAAAATAATTATAAAAGGAATAAAGAATTTTTTTTTTTATAAGGGCAAGGTAAAAAGACAGGGCAGTTGGAAATACAAAAATAATGGTTCACGTAACTGAAAATACAATGATGACGTTAGTCTTTTAAAAAACCAAGAATTGGCCCTGCATAGAATACTAAAAAAAATATAAACTTTTGCATTTAAGTTATTCCTTCAGCTGTATGGATATCGCACCAAAATTTTTAAGTTGTGTGTAGGTGCAACTGAATGTTGGATACGCTTCAGTCTTTGCCAGATGCATAGAGTTGCAGTAAGTTCTTGGTTTATTTAACTCAGTTATCATATTGCAAAATAAGAACTATCAAAAACCAAGATCTTTAAAAATATCTAGTAAATAGATAAAATATAGCTGTAAATAAGCTTTTCATAAGTGATATCCTTGCTCTTCTTCAAATAACGTGACAAAGTAAATAATAAATAAGACAGAGCAGCACTAAATATCTAGCTCAGGAAACAGTTTAGGCTGAAAAAATGTAACTAATCAGAAATTAGCCAGGGTGAAAAAAAAATGCTAAGTGCTGCCAAGAACTCAGAAGATTAATGGAATTAATGTAGCACACCTATGCAGTGTGTTGACCGAGAACCAAGGGTTTACTGTACTCTCCTTTGCTATGAATAATTCATTTTTATGGTTAACATCTGAAGTGCTGGGGCCTGAACAGTAGGCCCTGAACTAAAGTTGACCTATAGATGAACATCACAACCCTACAATACATAGTATTAATCACATATACTAATGATCTCATATGTAATTAGTAATATATTACTAATTTATTCTGGTATGAATATATATACAATGGTCACATCTTGCTAGAGTTTTGCGCAGAGTAGCAGCTCACCATCACCAACACTATCTTTCAGCTTGAAGATAACTTGGATGCATCCTCGATCCAAACACTGGCACCTCATCGACTACGTCTTAGTGCACCAGAGCAATATTTGCTATGTCCGTCATACCTGGGTGATGCCTAGTGCAGAATGTCAAACAGACCACCGCCTGGTGCGGTGCAAACTTAACCTCCACTTTAAGCCCAAACCTAAGAGGGGTGTCATTCCAAGGAGCAGACTCCAGGTTAACAATCTTCAAACAGCTACAGTGAGAGACAGCTTCCAGGTAAACCTTCAAACTACACTTGAAAGCCATCTCATAGATCCCTCTCCTGAAGCACTTTGGCAACATATTAAAAATACCATCCTCCAGTCTTCTGAAGAATCCTTAGGGTTCTCCTTCAAGAAAGGTAAAGACTGGTTTGATGAAAACAATCAAGAGACCCAGAAACTGTTGACAAAGAAGAGAAATGCTCACCAAGCACACCTTGCATGTAAGAAAAGTAGCCTTCCATCTTGCAGGCAGTAACTTCCAACAGAAACTTTGAGACATCCAGAACAAATGGTGGATCAACTTAGCAGAAAAGACTCAACTATGTGCTCATTCAGGTGACCACAGAGGATTCTATGAGGCTCTGAAAGCAGTGTATGGACCCACACACCACGTTCAAAGCCAGCTGCTAAGCGCAGACAGCCAAATGCTTCTCACACATAAAGCCTCCATCCTGAATTGATGGTCTGAACAATTCCAGACTCTCTTCAGTGTTAACCATGTAGTTCAAGGCTCAGCAATTTGGCACATTACACAACAACCAGTGAAAAACAAATTGGATATAGCCCCTACTATGGGAGAGGCTCTCAAGGCCCTACAGCAGGTGAAAACTGGCAAGGACGCTGGGCTTGATGGAATCCCACTTAC
>NW_009706312.1:0-203 GCF_000703405.1 Apaloderma vittatum | reverse complement strand
GATCAGCGCTGCCAAGTCAGAGATGCCGATGCACTTTTTGAGCCCTTCTCAATAACCAATGGTGTGAAACAAGGTTACGTTTTCGCACCAACTCTATTCACAGTCTTCTTCAGCATGATGCTCCACAGGGCCACAGCAGACCTTGATGAAGATAACGGTATTTACATCCACTTCGTATCGATGGTAACCTATTCAACCTAAGG
>NW_009706311.1:0-24997 GCF_000703405.1 Apaloderma vittatum | reverse complement strand
AGCCCGGGTGCGGTCGGTGCGGCCTGGCCTTGAACGCCCGGCTGGCGCGGAACCCCGAAAACCCAGTAGTTTTGTTTAAAATGCATTATCTGTCAAAAACTGCATGGAGGGATATCTGCATTTGAATCCTTGCTGTTCATTTGTTTAAGAGTGTGGAGAGGTGGGGTTTTTTTGCAAGATGAAGAGGTAAAAACACATAATTGTTGTTAAGATTTTAATGAAGTTCTTGGCAAACCGTACAATTCCAGGAACTGGACCTAAGAAGTGAATAGAATAATTCATGAGGTTTTCAGATCCATTGCATTAGCTGTGACACTTGGAACTGAACTAGTTTTTTAGCTCCAAGCCTCCTTTGTCTCTCCTTGCAGCTGCTTTTTTTCCATCCTTTCATCTCTTATTTCTCTGTCATAAAAAAAGTCCTAAATATAGCATGATAGGTAAGGGAACGTTTCTGTTCTTTCAATAATATGTGAAATGCCTGTACCCACTTAAAAATCAGATTTTGCAAAATGATTCATGTGATTTAATTTTGCATAATGCATTGTTCTTATAAGTGCTTGCTTACTGGCAGAAAGGTTTGGATTTCACATGATAACGGTTATTTATAGGCAATGACATGGCTTTAGAGGAGCCTATTTGGAAAGAATAGCTGGTTTGTATATAGGTTTTTAAACTGTTTGAACTAGCTTTAGAAGCAAGACTGATGGCCATTTTACTCTGAGCTATGAAGTTAAGAAATGCATCTTGTTTTGCAGAACTGCGGTCACATACTGTCAAGGATAGCCACAAGGACATACGGACACAGGAGAGAGGACACTGGATCAAATGCCTCATTTTAAGAGCTTTCTTCAGCCATTTTTCTCTCATCTGTTGAAAGAAAAATGTCACAAGCATTCACAGTGTGATTTTATAATGTACACATGCAATAATTGTAAATATAAGAAGCTCATAATAAGTGCTTGTAAAGTAAAATAAGTAAAACAACATACTCAGCCTTCTTTTTTTCTTTCAGTAGTGAAGGTGTTAGGTTTTCTTCCACATTCCTTGACAGTTTACTCATATTTGGTCTGCTTGCATTAGATCAGTGGTGCATTTAAGTAAGTTACTGATAGAACTCCACCACGTTCACTGGAGTCAGGATTTCCCTCCTCCATTCATTTGTCTAGTTAACTTTTGGTTCTTCCCTACTAATTATGAACTAGTTTTCTGTACTCGAGTAGGATGAATTTTTACTCTAGTCCATCTAAAATTCAATACCACATTTTGTAGGAAAGAAATAAAAGGTTTCACTGAATATATGTAGTGTGTATTGCAGTCCTACGGGGTCAAACTAAATAAAGATTATTGATAATATGTTTTACGGTTCCTATCAGCTCTACACGCTTTCTGTCTGACTAGTTGAAACTAGTTCTTTAAGGTCATATTAGTGCTCAGTCTGAGCCTGTATATCCTTAAATAACGTAAGCAGCATTTTCTCCCACTAATAATCAAATTGTCTTTCATCTCTAATTAATGTTACATAAACATCTTTAAGGTATCTGAAATACATTCTTACGAAGTAAGCGTAGATTTTCCAGGCAGTGACTGATCCCAGAAGTGTTCTGCTTTCAGGACAAAAAATTACTATTTTAAATAAAAACACAAGTTATTAATGTTAGCCAGGTGATGATTTCTTGCACAAGTTTACAAGGAAGAATCCTACCTCAGCATGATCGACAAAGCTGTAGAATTACAGCATGTCCCATTTTCATCTTAAATACTTTTGTTATAAAAGAATAGATGTTCTGTGTCCTATCCTGCCTATTCTCTCTGCTGTCTTTTCTTGCAAATACAGCTTGTAGGAAGGAGAGACGTTTTTATTTATTCTTTATTGTTGCCATACCTCTACAATAAGTGTTCATTCACAGTATTTTGTTTGAATTAAGTTACTACTCTTGTGAACCATGGAGTTCTTTGAGCACCATGGTGCTGGACTTCTTAAATACATCGTATGACATCATGAGGTGCCGTAGCTCACCTTTGTCAGCCCTGTGTATTGTGACTTCTTTATCACAGCAGATGCAGCCTTTAATAGAGTCTACATATTAGAATTTATTCAAATTTGGAGAGTGTTAATGAAGTTTCAATTATTCTTTTTACATTTTTACACACCATCATCATTTTCAGGGTGCTGTATTGTGAGGAAGAAGCGTTGCCGAAGGCTGAGTTTATCACAAAGTGGAGCACTTGTAAAAATACAGAGAGGCGGAAGTTCACAAAATCAGAGTTAATTTAGTTTCCTGGTTATTATGAAAAGAGGATGAAATCACACAGGTGCTCCAGCGAGACATTCTGCTGGGCTAAGCACATGGCATGGAGTGCTCGCACTGGCAGAACTGAACAGCCTGAAAAGAGGGTTTTTTTCCCCCCGTTAGTTCACTCTAGAAAATTTGGTCCCAAAATGGTACTATGCCACACCATCTATCAGCTTACATAAACATTTATAAAATCATTATGACCTGGCCCCTGTATTATAAGTGCTATTTTTTTCTTCCACATTACCCTATGTAAAATTGAAGGATCAAAATGTTTTAAGAAAAAGGGCAAGCATCAAAAGCAGAACCTACCAGAAAATCCACTTGGGGCCAGGTTTGGGGTCAAAACAACTGAAGACAGTTTAAACTTTCATTATTATTAATAATACGCACATGGAAAAATATTCCAATTTACAGGATAACGTCTTGTTTTTAAAAATAACATCAAGATTTTTTTTAGAGCTGCGTTACTTTTAAGACCTCAGAGGATCCTGTCTCCTTTAAAAAACACATTTACTGCTGCCAAAATGTTTCACAAGTGACCCTGACAGGTTGGTTTGTTGGTTTCTAATAACCAGTGATACTGCACATCTGCTGTTAGAGCAGTCCCCACAGAAGTACTATTTTGTCGAAAAGCCACACCTCGGAAGAAGTGCAGTGCTTTGTAGACTGAGGAGGAAGATGAGGAGGAGCACCAAAGGCACACAGCAGTGTCTAGGCTGTGCCAGTCCTGCACCGCCACGCGTGGAAACACCTCCGCTATTTACAAGCTCCGCTTTTTACCCTCCCCGAGGCTGAGCCCAAAAAGATACATGGCTGAATTATAAAAAAGCAGAATTTGGAGGGCTGAATAGACAATTTTTAATTCTATGTTCCCCCCCACCCAACGTACAAAATGGAAAAAAAAAGGACCCTGAAAGGCATAGCATGGTTGCACTTTGGAAACACCTTAAGAACACCGAAAATATTTGTACATGTACGTGATCAAGACAAGCACAAGAGAGTTCTTAGGTTCTTTTCTTACCTGAGGAAGTCACATAAAAAAAAAAAATGGAAAGTTATTTCTAAAGACAGGAAAAATGGCTTCATTTGTTACAGCCCCAGTAAGTGCTTTTTTACACATTGTTTTTGGCGTGTCCCATTTCTCTGGCACATACCCAGTTTTTTTTCCCTACATGTGAATACTGTGAATTTCCATAGGACTTCCAAACATCTGGCAGCCCAGCTGAAGCACACTCCTGTCCCTCTGCCTTGCCCTGAGTCTGCATTGGGCTTGTTTTAATTGTTGTGGCAGTGCAGCATTCCTGACTCTTGTTTGGTTTGCCATCCTCTGCACCTCCATGTCATTTTCTGCAGAGCTTTTAGCCATCTTCTCAGTGTGTTCATGCTTTCTGTGAGGATAATTTGCACTTGCCCTTACCCGAGTGTATTATGATTTTCTCAACCCATTTTTTTGGTGAAGATTGAATGCTAGTCCTGCCCTTCAATATACTTGCAGTCTTTCCTGGCTCTCTGTCATCTGCAGATTTAATAAGCATGCTCTCAAAAGCAGTCAGGTCAATGGTGAAAATTGCATGAGTAAGTCCAAGATCTAGAAGAGACCTGAAGAATGGTATTTCCGTCAACCCTTGCTAACTCCTCTTGGAATGGCTTCCAATCATTTTTGCAGTCATATTGCAGTAACTTTGTCTACTCCGTGGCCATGGTTCATCTTTCCTAACTTTAGAGGCTCTACTCAAGACTAGTTGCCTAAGGCTAATTTCATAGTCAATAATTAAGGGAAAGACAGCAGGCCATTCAAGTTGTACTTTGAAGTTGCCTTTCTCTTCACTGAAAAGAATGAACACAGCGCAGACTTTCTCCTCATTTAGACACTTCCTTTTTTTGTGTCCATGAAGTCGATCGGATGAAGTGGGATATGTGATTTTGTTTATGGCAGTGTCAGGGTGGACTGTATAGAAGGGCAGCGTCAGCAAAGACAAGCTACGTTGCGTGTACATTAGCTACAGGCTTTGTCACTCTGCTAGAGAGGCAGGTTAAATCGTTTTGACTTGCTTGGGCAGACTGCTTGTTTGCTTTTGCTTTAATTTCTAGTATTTTGGATATAATATTGAAAACTATTTAGAATACTTTCAATATCTGTAATAACTGCAGTTTCACTAAACTTCAATATCTATAATAACTTCAGTTTCACTAAACTGACCTTGGCATGCACTAATTCTGCACCAAAACCAGCAAGCTAGAGCAGAAGCTTAAAAAGAATGATCCCAGAGGTTTTCAGTTTTTCTTTCCTTTCAGCCCTAAGAATCCCCCTGAACGCTTAATTTAAGACTGGAGTTTTACTGGCAAGTTACAGCCTCTGGGAAGAAGGACTGACTGTGGAAAGAGGCTAACAAAAGTCAGTTCTGAACATAGACTGTCAAAAGTTTAATATTTGTTCAAAGACAGCGTTTCGTAACTCCACAGAATATATTACTGGGAGTAACACCATGAAAAGGTGATTATTTTCATGTTGTTCTTCCTTCTTAAATGCATTTCTAGAAAACTTGCTAGAGTGCACACAGCTTAAATGGTCTCAGCCATGGTCTCAGTCCTGGATTTCTCAGTGATTACAGTTGTCTGGACAAAAATCCTCATGCTACAGTAGTGTTAAATGACTAAGGGCGTTGGTGTCAGCATAAATCCATGGAGAAAGCTTCTCTGTGTGTCATTTTTACATGCATAATAACAGCTGATGCACAGAATATTTTTAATACCAGAGTGGGAGGATATGAGAACCCCAGGTGCAGTTTCAGAGGTGCAGCTTACAAGTGCTATCAGAAGCTGAAAATTCACAGCTTTTTGTGTTGGTAATGGAAGTAGGTTTGAACCCCTATGAACAGATGTAACAAATGCATTGCACATTCACCAGATGAATCATTTCTCAACGTACCATTCAGCATACAGTACCTGGTAGCTACCATGATAATCTGTACAGCATCAGCCACCCGTTCGGTCTCCAGAAAATGTAGTGATTTATCTTCATTTGGGTTTGTAACTTCTTTTTTTAATATTTTATATGTTGCCCTAATACCTGACTAAAATTGCACATCCCTTCTAAACTTCTTTGCACAAACGTGAAATTTTCAGAACAGTCTTTACAAGTTGGGTTTTTTAAAGCAATTTTGACTTGTATTTTAAAAAATATAATAACTAATCAGTCTCATAATTAGGAAGTGAGAGTTAGGTTTGGATTTGGAAGTTGTATTTAGGTTTAAAAGATTCCTGGTGTATCATCTAATTCTTTACTGGCCTATTGACACGTAGTAAAGGTGTCTTGTAATATTAAAACTATCAAATCCTGCTAGAAGTGAAACAATGAGCTGAAGTTCCTGCATACCAACTAGGCTAAAGCAACGGTGTCTTATTAATCTCACTGTATTGTGTTGTCAAAAACTAAAGGAAAGCACTTTATTGTTTAAAGCTCAAAAATGAGACCCTAATAGCCTTAGAATTTTTCAGACAAAATTTATTTATGCTTATATTAAAGATGCGTGTACTCCCTTGTTGCAGAAGCAGAGCAATTGCAGAACAATTGTTTTCTTATATATGCTAAAATTCATGGGAAAACTCTAACAACAAAAAGGTCATATTAACAACAGTCTCCCTTTGGTGGATGAAGCAAATCAGAAATGAGAACTGGACTAACTTGCAGCATTTGCACATCTGATAATTTGGATGATTATGTGCAGGAGCCTAGCAGTCTTTCTCTTACATCTACCTTCCTCTTGCACTTTAGCTTTTTTACTATTCAATTTTACTTTTATTGAAGTGCCATTTTGTGCAATTATTCCCTCACAAATAGAGTTAAGTTGAAATAAATAATAACTACGATTAGAACATTCAGAGGATCACGAGTAGTAAAAAGGTATACTAATTAGTATTCAAATTAAATTACTACATTATATTCAAAGTAGTTATTTTTCTACCTTTTTCAAAAGATGCTCAAATACACTACAGTTTCTCCATTAAAATTGAGCTTGCATCAAAAATTAATTAGGTATTTAATCTTTTTGTGCTTGCTTTTTAGCTAGTTTGTGAGACTGCTCTTCTGTCAAAGCTTATAGCAGTAGAAGGGGATCCCATTCAGACGAATGGAAGTGAGAGGATTAAATATTTGCAGCAACTCGTGCTTTTTGACCATGTAACATCTTGACATTTCTTTGTGAAGGCAAGAATGTGTCAGGGTTTGTATTAGCACGACTTCTCCCTGAAAGTCTGGAAAAACATCTGTCATTCTGCCAGATTTCCAATTAACTACCTGACCAAATGTAGCAAGAAGATTTCATTACTTTCAAAAAACTACTTCTGGTTTTATTTAGATTTATTCTTTATTCTTGCTGGACCTTTTGTTTTTAACAATAGCAAGAAGGTAGCCGGAATCCTGTCTGATTTACAACTCACTAAATTTCTGTGTGCTTAATCCAATTAAAACTGGAAGGAATGTTGCCAATATGTCAACAAAAATGCAACAAAGCAATGGGAGGGTTAGTTTACAGAAATTCCTGAATTCCTTTGTGTTGACCAAATGAAAGAAAATTGTTCTTGTAAGACAAGTGCATACTAAAAGGATTAACCCTGATAAACTGACTTTTATGTTCAGATAAACACCAGTTTGACTACTTGGCAACATTTTTCGATCAGTTTCTTAGAGGTAGCTTTGCGTTTAAGTGGAGATGAGTCTCCTGTTTAAAAGCTGAGGTGAGTGTTAGCACACTAAAACACAAAGGCTGAGCATTTTAATGGTGTAAAGTGCACTGGAAATGTGGTTTTAAAATATATCTGTGCTAAGCTAGATGCTGCTCTGCAGAGGGGCTCTGCCCCTCTATCTCACTCTTCCCAGCTGTTTGCTCCTACCAGTAGTGATGCTCAACTCTAGGGTAAACTGAGAGAGATTAGGGAGTTGAGCTGGCAGAAAATTAACCTTACACCCCACCCCCCCAAAAAGAAAGAAAAGTGGGTCCAGCCAAACAGCATAGCTGGCATGAGGTGCAGGTACGTAACTGGCAATGGGAGTGCCCCTTTTGGAGTCAGCCCATAGTTAGACCACATCATCTGTATCTAAAAATCTCACCATGCATGGTGTAAATCAGATTATGTAAGGGATTACTCAGACACTGTATAATTCAAAAGGTAGTTCATTTTAGAAAGCCTAGTTTTAAAATTTCCCATAAAGTTTCTCTTCGGAATGTATGTGTAACACTCATTCAAACACATAACAGGTATGTGGAGTATATAACAGGCATGTGGAATATTTATAACAAATTTGTGGAATATATTTGTAACATGTTTATGACACAAGACAGGCATAGCAGAATTTGCAGCAAAAATATGCGTTAATTGGCATAAAGTATTTGTGGTACAAAGTGTATACTTAACTGTGCATGTTCTTACATGCTTTGCTGAGTTGGGATTATGGAGAACACCCTCTAGTCATGTGTCAGAAGATCAGTTAAATCTACATAAATCAATAGCATGTCAGCAGTTTTCTAGATTAAATTACATGACTAGAAGGTTGTAGGCTACTTTTTACAAGCATAGGCCTAAGAAAATAAGCAACTTTTATAATGTTCCATCTCACCTTGGACTCTGAGTATTTGTTAATACAATTCTTTACTACGATGTTTAGTTCTAAAATGTATAAAACCTAAATAAAAATACTAGTTTGCCAGTTGTTCAAAACTGGAAAGACAATGTGTTTTATAGAATACCCAAACCCAGAGAAAACCATGACATACGCTCAGTTGTATGCAGGTGGTTTTACTTATACACTCAATACATGATTACACAAAACAAGTAGAAAATATTCTGCAGTACCTGTAATTTATCTAGAAGACTTTAAAAAGAGTGTAAGAAAAAGAAAGATCCCGATATTTTACTGCACAAAGATTTCATAGAATCATGGAATCATAGAATGGCCTAGGCTGGAAGGGACCTTAGAGATCATCTAGTCCAACCTCCCTGTCATGGGCAAGGACGCCACCAATAGTCCCTCATGGCTTAATTTGGTTAAAGATTGGTTACATAGCTGCTGATCTCTAACTGGATGATCAAGGGGCAAACTGCATGTCATTGCATCTGTAGCTAAGAGAATCAATTCCGAGATAATGGGACACTTGGACTTTAATTTATTAGAAGTCAGAACTCATTCTAATACACTGCAAATCAATACCATTTGCTTTACAAGTGACTGGTTTATTTCAAGATACGACAAAAAATGCACAGTGTGAAGCTGTGCTCCCAAACAGCACATGACTTCAAAGCACAATTGCTTTGTAATTCAATTTTCAGATATATATTTGGATGAAGACTTGAGTAATGTCTAGTTGAGAGGCATCCCTGCCCATGGCAGGGACGTTGGATTAGATGATCTCTAAAGTCCCTTCTAACCTACAATGTTCTATGATTCTGTGATTCTATGATTCTATGATTTTTGTTTTCTTGTCACTTTATCATGTCTATATGCATGAATGTGCATTATTTCCACTTGGAAATTTATAATTGCCACTTATCAAATTTAGGACAAAACAAACATTGTTTTATATGTGTTTTGTAACTTAAATTCCATCCGACTTTTAAGTAATATGAAAAAAGGATGACTTGGTGAAATCTGTTAACGCAAATTGTCTATTTTGAATTGTGACATCAAAAGCTGATGACGAAAGATTACAAAGTCGGGTGCCTAGCAGAGAAGATTGCGATTTGAATGAATAGTAGCAGCATACACTGTTACCAAGTAATACATGATAACGATTCTATTCTGCTCTGGTATGACATGGATACTGCAGCAAATCATTTCCCCTTTCTCTGGCACAGACTCTATGCACACACTAGAAGTCTTTATAATACTGCCACATTCCAGCCAGAGGGTGCTGGCAGCCAATTTTTGTGTGCTCTAAGGAGAAGGCTTTTGCCGGGCTTCCTCGGAAAAGCTTCACGTCACCAGCTTTGTGATTTTGGCATAGAAGAAACCAAATCTGGAGAGTTAGCTTTTATTCAGTGTTCTGTTTACCAGTTGTTAGAATTGTATAAAGCTTCGTGCATGAGCATAACGCAGGGTTAATCCTTCCAAACATAACGCAGGGTTAATCCTTCCAAGTATAATGCAGGGTTAACCTTTGCTGGGGACAGGTTGTTGGGCAGGGCAGCAGTAGTTCTCAAGGACTGGATGTGCCTTCTTCAGTAGCTTAGGTACTCTGGTGCTAGGATACCACTGGGAATCCCGATCTAATATTTGTAAATTGTTTTGAAAAAATAGTTTGAAATAACATGTAAAATTCGAAGATCTGGTTTTAAAGGAAAGCACGAAAATGAAGTAGCTTGCTTCCCCTGAAGTGAATCATCCTCCCTCCCACTTTTGAAAAAAAAACAAAAAAAACACAACAAACTGTAGAATTTAATGTGAGTAAAACCCGTAAGGTTCCCCAGTCATGCAGAGTAATTTATGGAAAATCTTATAAGAGCTGCAAATGATCAAGTGCTCATTTTCTGTCAATCTCAATCAGGATTTCCGTAACTGATTTACAGAGGGCTGGGATCTCACCTTCTGAATCAAGGGGACATTAAAATTATTTTGTAGATTTTATAGCAGCCATAAAATTCTTCATTGAATTCTGCATGATTTCCATAAAGCCACAGGACTCTTTGATATAATAAATGCCTTGTAATCAATTTGCCCAAACTAAAAAATATGAGTTATGCTAAGGCCTGTGAACAATTACCCTTGAAGATTGTTTTCTGGTAAAGCCTAATTCTTCATTTATTGATAGCAATTACCACTGAATTTTGTGGCCTGAATTTTCTATTGCAAGCAATAGATAAATAATAAAGTTGAAAAGTGCCTGATGTTCTTTAGCAGGGAATAAATGCCAGCTCTCTATACCTTTATGATTATATTGACCTTATTATGGAAAATCAGTCAACTTGGAAAGAAGCAACTACTAAGCAGCAGCCATAATTCTAATGCTAGTTTCTTGCTCGGAAGGACAGCCCACGCTCTGTTGTCACAGCTGCCTAACTGAAGCTCAATCACGCAGCTGGAGCACGCACCAGTGACTGCTCCACAGCTTTGGCACGTCGTTGCTGTTACACTAACCTTTTGTTTTTCCATCATAAGCAAATTAAAGCAGGCAGCTGCAAAATCATCAATAGGTTAAATTCATTAGCTGTTCTCTGTATAAAATAAACAGGAAAATGAAGCTCGCCTTGGTCTTAATTAGTTCTTATAAAAGTTGGCAGGGAAATAAAGACATTTGTTCACTCCTTTATTTTTATAAGAGACTTGCCCGAAAGAAAAACCTCAGACATGTAATTTCCTTTTTTTTTTTTTTTTTTCCCCTCCCCTGCTTAATGCTTTCAGTCAGAGGCTAACCCAGCACCCTCCCTCTGAGGGTAAAAAGAGAGGTGGTTTGGCAAGAGGTTACGCTATGTCTCTTTTGCGGATCGGGGCATGTTGTGGGGAGCCTGCACAAGCTGTTTCCACAGCGATAGGCCACATTCTGTATTTACAGTCTCGCATTCGGGTAATTCATCTGTGGGAGAAGCCTTAGCCCAGCGCTGTGGTTCCGCGATCATTACCACTGGCTCTGCGCCATGCCACATCACCCAGCAGTACAAATTTGATCTGGATCAGGTGTGGGCACATGATTACATTTTTGTCAAATTAGCAGAGTGCATCGTGAGGATTTGATGCCGCCTGTCTGCTTTTATCCTGGTTGCAGAGGAACGCGCAGTGCCGGAACCGCAGAGGGTTAGGGCTGTGTGGGCAACCGATGCTGGTTGCAGCAGTCATCCTGCCGGGGCAAAGTTAACCTGTCGATGTTTTGTTTGAACAAATTGAATTGTTCGAGCACTTTTGAGCATTTTCAATGGGAACAGCAGGTTGTGTCACACACCCGTGGTACTGTAGAGCCGGCAGCAGAAGCCTCCAAAATATTTCACGTGCTGTCAAGCATTGGCCTATCCTACAGACACAGACCAGTCTGGAGGAGTCTTAGTTCACCCAATTCATGCTATTTTCCACAAGATTTACTTGTGCTTCACACTTGAATGATATTCTGGCCCCTGTATGCTTTTTAAGGTGCGGTTTGTGGTGAGATGAAGACAACGTTAAGATTTTACTGCTGCTGAAAAGGTGTGATGTCACCACTTCCATTGCATCAGCTCCAGTAATGATGCCAGTCATGAAATGAGTCAGACTAGCAAGTTGATTTAACTGAAAATTAAGGGAAAAAGAAAGAAAGAAAAAAAATCAGGGAATGTTTGGGCCGCCCCTTAGCTGGCAGCCCTCAGATTGACTTGAGCCAACTGTAAACCCACAGGTTCAGACTTTGAGTTTCAGTTCTAAGTAAATTCCAGCTGAAAGGTCATGTCTTATTAAGGGAGGAAAAGGCCCTAGGAACAGTTTTGATAAATGGTTAACAATGAAGCTACTAATTTACTGAAATGTTAGTCTGTTGTATTATCAGGAAATATTTCCAGTGGCTTTTTCTACACCTAGCATGAGGAAAATAGCATTAATGCTTACGGTTTTGTTTCTTTACTGGTGAAATATTTATGCTAATTGTATACATTTTTGGGAATTTTTCCTTTCTTCCTGTAAGCGTCATTCAGGAAAAAATATATCTGAGAATTCTGTCTTCTCATCCATTAATCTGTAATTCCTCTACTCCTGGGATTGCCTATTGCTATAATTCTCTGATTTTTAACTCGGCCACTGAACAGACATTCCTTTCTGGATCTAGATAAGTTAAGATAGTAACTCATCAACATTTTAGAAAGAGTTTTCTCAGCCCTCATTTCAGTGAGCCATTCTAAGACAAAGTAATAAATCCTATGTGAGGATAAATGAAGCTTTAAAAAGAAATGGCTACTGACTGACATCTCCCCTTCTGCATCCCCTCCCTCCTGGGAACTATGTAGGTCAGGAGCCAGCTTGTAGGAATTTGGGAGAGATTAGTTAGGGGGTAGGTGCAGGATGGAACCGAGGACTATGTTGGGGATTTCAGGAAAGAGCTTGCTTAGGCAAAGGTTGCAAGAGATGTCAAATTGTGGTTGTTTAAGAAAACTTTGTGAAGGAAGAACAAATGGAGAGAACTGTTAGGTGCTGGAGAAAGATTGTACCTGGTGGGGAGGACTGCAAGCAGCCATTGTTTCTTAAAGTGCATGTACCAAGATGTGGTACTTCTGTTTCCTAATCTGTTTCTGGCAAAATAACCTGAGAAATAGGTCAAAGCATTTATTTATACTGTTTAAAGCTAATCTTTC
Source organism: Apaloderma vittatum (assembly GCF_000703405.1). NCBI lineage: Eukaryota > Metazoa > Chordata > Aves > Trogoniformes > Trogonidae > Apaloderma > Apaloderma vittatum. The sequence continues at coordinate 12,398 of NW_009706311.1, read as the reverse complement.
TGATTCTTAGCGGTAGCTCATTAGGCTATGCTAAAACGAATAACCCTGCTAGAAGAATTGTGAGTTTGTTAACTTAGAATAAGAAGTGGTAGAATAGCACCTTAAAGTGCTACAGCTGTTTGCAAAATAAATTGCCAAGGCACCACCTAAATAAGCAACTAGGGGACTCTTCATTTTGACTGGATAGACCTAGATAACTCACCTTTAAGTTGTCAAAGCTATATAAACTTTCCTTTGCATTTTAGAAAGAAATTTAAATCAAAGCCAGAGATATTATTATGATTTATCTCTCAGTTATGGCTACCTCCATGACCCACTTTAAATTAGGAAGGATAGATAGAATTTTCTTGTAAACCATAGGTGAAAATAAAATTCCCAGTATTCTACGGAGTATCTTGTTGAAAAAGTTAAGTATATTACTATTTATTATTTTTTAAGGCTCAAGTTCGATTTCTAGGGGAAAAAATGTTTACATTCTGCCAGTTAGGTAGTCCACCAAGCGTTTGAACTGGATTCACTGAAATGAGTTGGGAATTTACAGTTCTGGATTGCTTCTCTGTGTCAAACTGACCATGTAAATGCATGAGCAATTTGGATATGAAACTGACTGTTCATTTAAGGTTCAAATTTCTTGAGTTTGCTACTTTTTTATTTTTCAATACTTCAGTTGTTGAAAGATATTAAAAACCCAACATCTATTTAAATTGAGATATTCTATGTGAATAGTAACAGAAGGTCACAATATGTTCAGAGAATTCAAATATATGAATGTTCTCTTATGAATAGTTCTTGTATAGATGGAGTTGCAGATGGGTTACCAGATGGAATGCCTTCCTTCCAATATAGTTTTATGTATTTAAAAATGAATGCGTATTATTTAAATCAATTCTGTTATTACTTTTGAAACTATAATGACAGCAACAATTCTGTAACAGAGAAATGTGACAAGAGGAATGTAATTTCATGCTGTGGAATTGTTGTGCTTTTCTGATTTCCAAAAAGGCTCACTTTGAAGAAAGGACCTTAAAACAATTTTCTCTTCTGTAGGAGATTGAATGTCTAACAGGTAACAAGCAGTACAGTTTATGCAGGGCACTAGATGTCCATGGGCATGTGAAGCGGAGCGGGCTAATAAAAAATGACAAGAAGAAAATTATGGGACATAGCTGCCCCAGAAGTACTCTTCCCTTCTTAACAAAAATCAGTCCCTGTGCCTGAGCCAGAGGCCCAGCACTTCTTGCCAGAAGCATCCTTTCCCACTTGCTCAGTCTTTTGCCCTTTGATTAACTCGCTCCTCTGGGTGTTATTAATGTTGACATCACCATAGCACAATGTTAAAATATAAAGCAAAAGATAGATGCAGCCCAAAGAGTGAAAAAATGAGTACACACTACTCCTATATATAAACTTTCTCAGTGTATGTATTCTCTCATTTCATTAGCTTACCATACTTTACTCATATCCTGGTGCTTTACTTGTTTCGGGTCCTTTTTCAGACTGCCATTCACTCACCTGTGGAAAGTCGTCAATTAGCAAGAGCTCTGGTTTCAGTCTCCTTACCTGCCTCCTTCTTTCTCTTGTCACTTTTGGTCAGTCACCAGGATCAATTCCAACACCCTTGCTAAGTGCTCTTATCACCTTTTCGGCAGAACAAGGCACAGAAATTAGTGATAATAGTAATCACACTAGGGAATATTCGGGGAAAACTCCTCTGAGTAAAATTTGAGATTTTTGTTGCCTATTACTTTTGGAAGAAAGAGTTGGAAGCTGTAGGTTCTCTTTGAGGGTCAGGAGCGCTTTGTCCAAGCAATTCCATCTCATATGTGCTTTGACAATGTCGATGTTAGCACCGCAAGATTCAACAGACTAAGAAACAATTAAGCTTTTAAAAACTGTTTTTCCTTGCCTTGGAAGCTAAAAATTCATACCATTGTTGAGCAATGATGCCAGTCCTTTCATGCATGTATGTCTTTCAGCTCCAGGCTCTTAGTTCCCAAACTTGCTGTGAGCCAGGAAGAGGAGGGAGTGGCAGGGGGAAGGACTGGTGTGACTCAGAGTTCTTCAACCCTTAGCTCTGGTTCCGTGTAACTGGAGGCTTGTGAAGCAACCTCGGACCTCCTGCTCTGTCTGGGCCATGTTTCAAATTTTTTTAGGCTGATATGCAACTTTGCATTTCCAGACGTGTTCTGATTTGTCTGTTTTGAAATGTGTGCAACAGAGAAACGAAATGTAAAGTCTAAGTAAGACTTTTTAGACCTAAGTCCTTTGAGACTGGGACAGTCTTTTAGTTTTACGTTGCCTGCCACAGTGGTGTTGTGGTGCGTTGTTAAGTGTTATGATACAAAAAATAAAAATTAAGCAGAAGAGTCATCAGGTATTAAATTTATTCTTCCAAGTTATTTAGCTAATCTGATAAAAGAGTTATGACAATTCATTCAAGTTTTGCATCGTTTAAAGATTCATTAGAATGTGCTTAGGATATAGAGTTCCCAAAGGAAAAAAAATAATTTGCAGAGACTGTGTTCGTTTCCTTCAAAGAAAACAAGAGTTACTTGTAAGAAAAGCCACAAGGGTTACAGAGCAGTGTTAGCTCAAGACACCAGAGGGAGCTGTATTCACACAGAACTGTAGGTCTAGGTACGTTACAGGATTTTGGAACAGTGATGTTTTGCTTGCTAATGTAAGTACAGAGGACATGAATAACCTCCAAGTGATTTTATTTTCTTCTGTTACATTTCTTCCCCTTAATTTCTTCTTACCGTTAAGAAGTGTGCTTTTTTTTGTTTTGTTTTGCAAGAGTGATAAACATTTCAAAGATTGAGATCAAGAAAGCTGATTGAATAATCCGATTTATTGTGTTCATGCAATGTAATAGAATTACCTGTACCTACTCTGTGGTTAGTGTCCTGAAAAAGATATTTTGACTATGCTGTTTTGATTTTACGTAGCTATAAAAACCACTCACATTTTAGGTTGAAATGTGCCTTGCCTTCTCCCCATCCAAAACTGAAATTTGAGGGAATGTTTGAAATTAAAGAATATACTGAAGAACAGGAGAAATGTCAAAATCAAATGCTTCACATTAAAAAACATCCACTTAACAATGTTGTGTATCAGCAATTACATTGTTGCTTTCTTTTCATAAACGGTTCTTTTATACATCTATATGATCATAACTAATTGCACTTTTAAAAATATTTATTTATGGAATCATAGAATCATTTAGGTTCAAAAACACTTTAAGATCATCAAGTCCAGTCACTAACCTAGCAATGCCAGGTTAAGTGATTAAACCATTAAACCATGTCCCTAAGCAACTCATCTACATGTTTTTTAAATATAGTCAAGGGTAGTGACTCAACCACTTCCCTGGGCAGCCTGCTCCAATGTTTGACAACACTTTTAGTGAAGAATTTTTTTCTAATATCCAGTCTCAACCTCCCTTGGGGCAACCTGAGGCCATTTTCTCTTAACTTGAAGTGGAGTCCAAGTGCAAACTCACTGACTCTTGCCAAAGCAGACTTTACTGGGTTATGGGTCTCCATGAATCCATTTGTAGGACTTCAGGCTACATAAAGCTTTGCTGGGTGTCCATGACAAAATTTAGGTATCAGGTGCTGTAAGGAGGCCTGTGTGGGAGGAAGTCAGGGGCTGGATACAACTGGCTCCACAACAGACCCACTGCAGGACACGGATAAACTTATTGGCCAAGATGGTGGCATCTCTCAGGAAAATGTATTTAAGAAAGAGCAAAGCACTGTATGGCAGTGAGGAGTGAGGGAAAGATGTGAGAAACAACCCTGCAAACACCAAGGTGAGAGAAGGAGGAGAAGGAGAAGATGCTCCAGGTGCTGCTGCAGCAGAGTTTCCCCTGAAGCCTGTGGAGAAGAGCACGGTGTGGCAGGTATTTTGCTGCAGCCCATCCACCCTGTGCCAGAGAAGGTGGATATTACCTGAAGGAACTGTCATCCATGGAGAGGAACCCACACGGGAGCAGTTTCTGATGTCAGGAAACACAGCCACCGGAGGAGTCCCACTGAAATAATTCAGGAAGGACCCATGCTGGAGAAAAGTGTGAGGAGGAAGGAACAGCAGAGAGGAGCTGTTACAGAGTGACCACAACTCACCATTCCCCATCAGCCCTGCACTGCTCAGGGTGAGGGGCAGCTGAGTTGGGAATGAAGGAGTGAATCTGAGTCTGGAAACAGGGTGGTGAGGGGAAAGTGATCTTTTATTTTTTGTCTTTATTTCTCAACATCCAGATCTGTTTTAACTGAGGATAAATTAAATTGATTCTCCCCAATTTTACTTTGTTTTGCCCATGACTGTAATTGATCTCCTTATGTTTATCTTGATCTATGAGCTTTTAATCTTATTTTCTCCTCCTGTTGTGTTGAGGAGGGGGAGTGAGAGGGTAGGGGTTTGGCAGCCAGCCAGGGCCAACCCACTACAAAAGCATGTAGTTTGGAATTGAGTGACCTGGGAAAGTAACTTTTCGAGTTCAAAGGATGAACTATTTGGTTCCGAGGGTGACATAAAAAGAGTAATTGTGAGGTTTTTTTTTTAGTCTCTGGCATTTACAATCTTCTCTATGGAAGGGAGTGGCTCCCCAGACTTTTTCTGTGGTATAAATTAGAAGAGAAGCTCCATCAGAAGCTCCATCTTCTGTTTTGATACAGAAGTTTTCAGGAACTCAGGAGGAGTCCTACATTTTTCAATTAATCCTGTTCTGGAAGAGACTATATAGTAAACCTAACCCGTGGCTGGGCTCAAAGAAGTCAACTTCAGAGCAAGACTTATATCTTTAAATAAAGGTATTACAATTACATGGGGAAGAGAAGACAGCCTCAAGACTCCATCAAGAGGAAAAGACAGAAGAACAACTAACTAAATACACAGTTGTCCCATATTTTTTTGTGTCATTAACTCTAGGATGTATCAGCCTTTAGGCTTATGAATGTTTTATTTGTTCTTTCATAGATCTTCCTGAGAGATAACCGACTGGATACTGGACAAACAAACAAAAGGAGTAATCAGACTCCATTGACCTGCTTAACCTTGATTGTGAAGGATGAAAAGCAGCAGCTGCCTCCTGTGGAACAGGGCTTCTGGTGACACTTGTTTCTTTCCTTTTGGGTTATACTGGCATAAAGGCATCAAGATATTGAACCGATCAATAATATTGTGACTTTATACATGCCAGATACTGTTCCATCACTTTCTGAAGCAGGTATGTTATTTGAATCACTGTGCCTTGTTTTTCAGCACAAATCCAAATGAATTATGGGTATTGTACGGAAACGGCATATTACTAAACCCCTGTATAAGATCCTATCCTCTTAGGAGATGTGGAATTGTTATCAGAATTTATATTGTCTTTTAATATATTTTATTGTCATTCAAGGAAGGAAACAATGTTTTCTTGACTCTGCTCTACTGGCACAAATATACAGAGCTTGAAAATAGGATCATAATGAACTTCAGCCATCAGGAATATATCTAGTACTAAAATTGTAACTCTTGTATCTTCCTTAATAAAGAGGGCTTAACTTTTACTAGAAAAGTGTAATCTCATTGTAATTTTAGTATTTTATAGGACTGATTTAAATAAGTAAGAAATAATTTTGAGTAGCTAGACATTCAAGGTGATTAATCACAAGAAAACTGGATAGGGCAGTGAGTTTAAATTTCCATAGCTGACTAGGTTGTTAAAATTATTTTATGAGAAAGTACAAATTATGACACTTTTTAGTTCTTTGGAATAAAATCTATTGTAACTTTGTTTTTGGTTTATGCTTCAGGGCTGCCGTGTAGCTAATTGGCATTAGGTAATGGAATGTTAAATAATACTTAGCTATGTGACTTGATGTGGTTGCCCACCATTGTCTTGTGCATTAACGGGTTTGATGTGCCTTGAAGGATTCCAGTGTGATCAGGATAGATCCCAGGATCATGTTAAATGTTCTCTGGACATAGCATTATTAACAAGTAGCATTTTAACTACTGCAGCTGATAAAGTAGTATCTAGTTGCTAATATATAATTTCGCTGTTAAATGTTAATTTAAAAATAAAATTTCGATCCCTTTAGTTGATTGTTTGTGTACCACACTTAAAAGTAGACAGAAATTTATTTTTTTTTCAGCAGGTCACAAAACTCTAAATTGTGTGCTTATTAGAAAAAGAAAAGTAAACGTGAACTAATTTAAGTCTTTTAGTAAATCAGATACTGTGTGCTAGACTTACTCAGTGGGTTATATTTCTGTGCATACTTACATGGTATTTGATTTTCTTATTGGTATTGAACAAAGCTGAGGAGCTTGATTCTGAACCAAAACGTGGCCTAGTAAATAATATATGGATAATGGCAAGATAGTGTTTCTAACTCAGCAATGAGAAGTGTGAAATAGCAGAGTGAGTAGTCTTATCTAACAAAAGGTTCTCAGAATTTTTTTCTTATGGCTAGGATTACAGCTCACAGGCTTTTTCTATGACAACTTCTTAACGTTTGGAGAAGGATGCAACATACAAAGAAATAAAGAGGTTGTGGTGAGAGACTTGTTGTGGCAAGTCCATCATTAAAGAACTGCAGCTTTCTCTTATGAATGATAGGTATCTCTATATGGTTGTTTAAATTATGGTTTATATGAGTTTCTTCATGTCATTGCCTAGCATTAGCTAGGTCTGGTTTAAAAATATTTGAGTTTTCAAATCCAGGAGGATGAACTATGAACTGGAAGGGGGTAGCAGAGGCACTCACTGGGGAATCACTTGTTTGTCTCCTTTGCTTCTGTGATGAAAGAAGGAATGAACGACAGAGTTGAAGTGGACTAAATCTGCCAGCTGGTTCTTAGCCTTTACTTGCACTGTACTGTAAGGGCATCTTGTTAAATTTCTCACAAGCTTGCGAATTCAGCCTGAAGCCTTGTAACTCAAATAAGATAGAACCCTGATTGATGTCAGTAGTTCCCATGCCTACGTTTGCAATGATGTATAATACTGAGGCAAATTCTTGGTATCTAGCCTCATTGCCTACGTCCAGATTCATTCCACCTGTCCTCCAACACATGATCTGGCAATGCAGTCTTACCAAGCATGTTGTAGAGGTAACAAGGAGAAAGTGCTTGGTCGATTGTCCTCTGAGTATGTGTCTCTGTCTGGTGACAATATAAGGAGTCTAGTTTGACGACTACAGACTTTATCATTCAACTTCGGTACATAAAACTGATTAGGATGAATCTGAGTCCTTGTGTTGAGAAAGCAAGAATTCATCGGTGTGTTGCATTAGGTTATACCCAGAGGTACAAAGTTCTTACCCCACCACAAGTAGCCAATAGCCTTGACAAATAGTAGAATTATTCTTCTAAGACTTAGAAAAGATAGAAGTAAACAAATACAAATTAAGCTAGGTCAAAATACTATATGCAGAAATTGATGCTGTAAGAAATTTTGTCATTCATTTCAGTGAAAGCAACATCAAGCTTTTAACATGAACAGTGATGCCTAATACAAGAGCTGCTGGTTGTTGTTTTTTACTTTTCCATTTTCTCAAACAGTTGTAAAATACTTAACAGACAGAGGATAGTTTAGAGGGAATTTTATTCTAGTATCACTTTTATGTATTTGTAACCTTTTACTACCTGATTAAAATCTCTTAAAATGAACAACAAGAAATACTATCCATATATAATTGCCCTTGTTATTTTAAACTCCATTCTACATTAGCAGCTTTGATAATGCATCGTTAACATGGCTGAACAAAGGCAACGGGCTTTGTCAACATCAGGGGATGCGTTATATGAAATCCTGGCTCTAGAGAAGGGAGCAACACATGATGAGATTAAGAGGTCCTACAGGTATGTAAAATGTGCTTTGGAGCATGTTTAAAAATGCTTGTGTATCTGGCGTGATTATGATGGTAAAAACCTTTTGAATTATCTGCACTGTAGACATTCATTGTTACAATATTTTTTTGCACTGTGAGCCTGAAAAAGATCTGAAAAGATGCAATGTGGGTCTATTGATTTCTTCCCACAAGCAATCTGTGTACTTCATCTCAAATGTTTTAATCTAGTGGTCATACTGTTAGGACAAAATAATGCAGACTATGCTCGTGAAGGGCAGTCTCTGAATACTCCACCCAGTTCTTGTGTTAACATCTTTTCCTCAAGTATGTTGAAAAACCAATGCAGAAAAGTTCTATAATAACAATTCAAGAGCTAGAGTAAGAAATATAAGGAGTTTGATCAGTTTATTTTGTCATAAAGAAGACTATTAATAGTTTATTTGATTATAGTGTATGATATCTTTGAAGGGTAAAAATGATAGGTGTGAGAGGGTTCTTCACTTTCTGAAGGCAGGCATAATCAAAACCAGTGCCTGGAATCTTAAATCAATTTAGCTGAAAAACCATGTACAGTTGCAGAAAAAGTATGTGAACCTTTTGGAATTTCATGGTGTTCTGCATTAATTTGTCATAAAATGTGATCTAACCATCATCTAAGTCAAGAGTATTGACAAATAGAATGTGCCTAAAATAATAACATAAAAACAATTCTGATCCTCTATGTCTTTATTAAACACACTCATTCAACATTCAGAATGCTAGTGGAAAAAGCAAGTGCATGCTTGGAGTCAATAACTGGTTGATCCCCCCTTGGCAGCAATAACGTCAACCAGGCCCTTCCTGTAGCTGTGGATCAGACCCATACATCGTTCAGTAGGGATTTTAGCCCATTCTTCCTGACAGAACTGCTTTAGCTCTCTCATATTCTTTGGACATCTTGTGTATGGCTCTCTTCAAGTCATTCCACAGCATCTCTGTTGCGTTGAGGTCTGGGCTCTGACTTGGCCACTCCGAAAGGCAGATTTTTGTTTGTCTGAAGCCATTCTGTTGTGGACTTGCTCTGGTGTTCTGGGTCATTGCCCTGTTGCATCATCCAACATCTACAGAGTTTCAGCTGATGTACAAACATTCTCACATTACTGTGAAGAATTTTTTTATACACTTGGGAATTCATCTTCCCCTCAATGACTGCACGCTGGGCAGACCCTGATGCAGCAGAGCAGTGTCAAATCATGATGTTTCCTCCACCATGCTTTACAGCTGGGAAGATGTTTTCATCATGATATGCAGTGCCCTTTTTACACCAGATGTAGTGCTGCGTGTTCTTTCCAAATAGTTCAGTCTTTGTTTCATCAGTCCATAAAACATTTTGCCAATACCACTGTGGAGTGTCAATGTGCTCTTTTGCAAACTTCAGAATGCAGCAATGTTCTTTGTAGTAACCAGCAGCTTCCTTCATGATGTCCTGCCATAGACACCCTGCTTGTTCGACGTTTTACGTACTGTAGACTCAAGAACACAGAGGTTAGCCAGTTCCAACGATGCCTCCAAATCTTTGGCTGTCACTCAGCGTTGTTTCTTTACCTCATTGATGAGTCTTTGTTGTGCTCTTGGGGTCATTTTGACTGGGGTCCCACTTCTTAGTAGAGTAGCCACAGTCCCAAAGTGTCTCCATTTGGAGATTGTTTGCCTGACTGTGGACTGGTGAGTGTCTAAGGTGTTTGAAATCACTTTGTAACCCTTCCTAGCTTCATGTAAATCGACAATTCTTGATCATAAATCCTCTGAAACTCTTTCTGGCAAGGCATGGCTCACATAAGTGTACAACTTGTGCGGAGCAAACAGAGAAAGTTAGAGTGGTTTTTTTCAGTCAACGTAGCTCTAGTCCACACCTCCAAATTCATTTTCTTAACAAGACTCCAGGTGTGATAACACCTGACTCAGATTAGTTTTTTTGAGGTCAGCTCAAGGTTCACTTACTTTTTCCACTAGCATTTTGAATGTGGAATGAGTATGTTCAGTAAAGACACAGAGGATCAGAACTGGGTTTGTGTTATTATTTTAGGCACATTCTATTTGTCAATACTCTTGACTTAGTTGACGGTTAGATCACATTTTATGACTAATTAATGCAGAACACCATGAAATACCAAAAGGTTCACGTGCTTTTTCTTGCAACTGCACTTGGTTTTCACAGTGAGAGTATCCAAGCACTGAAACATACTGCCACAGGAAGTGGTAGATTGTCTGTTAAAAAAAAAGAAAAAAGAAAAAAGAAAAAAAAAAGAAGACTTCAAGATAAGTTTTACTCAAACACAGGTTATCAAAATGGTGAAAAGTATTTTATTATTGAAATGTAATAAGACCTATAAATAAGACCAGAAGACTTTCTAATCAGAGCAGGTAAGTAAGACCAGAAGACTTTCTAATCAGATTTAGGATTAGAATGACCAGGTCTTTCTAATCTTAAATCGGTTCTGCTATTATTGAAAGAAAAAGAACTTTAAATGTCATGAGTGAAATAGATGTTCTTGACATCAAAATATGCCAGACATGTACTTGCGGATTTAATAAATATAGTAAAACTTTTTGTTACAGCATCATTCTGGGTGTTGCTGGTTGCATTTTATTACCAGTCAAATGTTAACATAGGTTGCCTTTCCTATCAAAGGTAAGAATATATTTGAACTGAGAAAGGGGTTATGTAATAGAGCTACTTAAATCGTTGTTTAGCTCGAATTTTGCGGGGACTCTGTCCTCTGTGTTTTTCAACAAACTCCATCTCTCTCACTTTCTGTTCCTAAAGGCATATATTTGATGGGAGCAGGAGAAGTAGTGAATCATAGAACTGTATAATATGTTGGGCTGGAAGGGACCTTTAAAGGTCATCTAGTCCAACCCCCCTGCAGTGAGCAGGGACATCTTTAACTAGGTCAGGTTGCTCAGAGCCCCATCAAGCCTGACTTTGAATGCCTCCAGAGATAAGGCCTCCACCACCTCCCTGGGCAACCTGTTCCAGTGTTTCACCATCCTCATAGTAAAGAACATCTTCCTGATATCTAATCTAAATCTACCCTGCTCTAGTTTAAAACCATTGTCCCTTGTTCCGTCACCTGTGAACAGCACCTCCCCAGCTTTCCTGTAGGCTCTCTTCAGGTACTGGAAGGCTGCTATAAGGTCTCCCTGGAGCCTTCTCTTCTCCAGCCTGAACAATCACAACTGTCTCAGCCTGTCCTCGTAGGAGAGGTGCTCCAGCCCTTTGATCATTTTTATGGCCCTCCTCTGGACCCACTCCAACAAGTCCGTGTTCTTCTTGTGTTGGGGGCTCCACAGTTGGACACAGTACTCCAGGTGAGATCTAACCAGAGCAGAGAAGAGGAGCAAAATCACCTCTCAATGTCCAAACTCCTCACACAATGGAAGGAAAACTGCTGACATCTTATGGTTCTGTTGTCTTGCGTAACCATGCCACTGGGGATAAACTTACTACAGTACCAAATTCATTCATGACTATCACCTTCTGTGTCCCTGTAGTATAGCCTGGCTGCAGAAACCATCTTCTGCATCAAACCCCATGTTTTCCTGTTTCTTTTACATTTAATTTTCTGGAAAGGAGGCCGTCTTTAATTCCTGAAGGAGAGAGTTGTCTTGGCAGAATGTACAATGAAATTAATTTTATTTAATGCTGAACATGAATAGGAATGATTTACACAGTGATCTATGGTAAAATTGCCAGTGGTGCTTTATCCATCTTTATTAGTAATTATAACAAAAAAAAAGCTGCTTATGACTAAAGTGGAAATGTCAGAGGGATTCACTTTTAATGGAGTAGCTGCAAATATCTACATGATGAAATGATGAGTCAGTCTCACAGAATTTCTGTAATTAACTTTTAATTTATGCTAATCCAAAAATCTGCTGCTGAACTGCTATCCTTTAGTAAAAGGTATAAAACCTGTAATACCTGATTCTCTGTTTCGTGCCATTATTGATTAACTCAGTGTTAATCATACTGCCACAACCTTGAGCAAAATTTACTTTTTAATAAACATGACAGAGGTACTTCTCTATGCTTTTATTTGGAGAGCGGCACAATTTAATTTGTTAGCAAGTAAAGCTAACAGGCTTCTAATAAGCAGAATTTAAACCGAAAATTGTTAATGTTCAATACCCTAAAAAACCAATTCAAAACATTTTTTGGAATAATAACATAAACTGTAATTATACATCTGCTTTGCAGACTGACAGTAAACTAATATGGAGAGAGTTACTGTACTCATGTTTTCTTGAGAAGTGTGGAAGGATCCAATTTGTTACATTATTTACAATAAAATAAGTACATCAACACATCCAAGATGGTGTAAACATTTGTGATTAAGAACTGTACTGCAAAATATGTGCAGGATTATGAATACAAATTAACACCAAAGAGCAGTAATACACATGCCTATGTAACTAGGGCAAAGCCTCTTCTCATACAGCAGTGGATACTTTCATGCTCTCCACACACAACAGGCTCCACAAAGCAAAGAGGGAGAAACCCAGTTCCTCTCT
>NW_009706310.1:0-21182 GCF_000703405.1 Apaloderma vittatum | reverse complement strand
ATTTTATTTTATTTTATTTTATTTTATTCTTAGTAACAACTGGACAGTAGACAAACCACTGGTTAGTTTGTTTAGCTGCAAGGACTATGCAGTTTATCTTCTACTCTAATATATCCTGGAAGATGTCCTATCAGCTTTGGTTATCAGACCATCTTAATCTGGGAGCTAAGTCTACAGCAGCCCAAGTCAAACTCCGTACTCTGAATGTTTATTTAGTGTCCAGGCAGACACACTGTATTGAGGTAAGAAGACTAATGAAAAAAATTTTCCTCTGGACAGAGGAGATATCATGTACAGATGCGCTCTGGGATTTTTTGATCTCAAAAATTTAAAATCCATTCTTGTAAAAAGTAAGAAAATCTAGCATGTTTTTGGTGCTATTTCTTCTTTCTTCCTTTCTTTTGATATATAGACACAGGGGAAAAACTAATGGCATGGGTTTTGATTCAGGACTAAAGAAACTATGAGGCACCGTGGACATGGTGTGTGCTCGTAGCTTGTGGTATTTGTGGCTATAGGCCAAATAAAATTTGCACTTTGAAAGGCTGAAAACAACTACAATATATTTAGTTAAAACACTAGACTTACCTACTTCTTAGTTGAATGCTTAGACTGACATTCCTTAAAATGGAAAATGTGCTCCTTGTAATTCAAATGCACCCACATCTAGAGCCCCATTCAGTGTGCTTTAGAAAGTCACGTCTTGACGGAACAGTAAATAGAAGAAAATTTCACCACCAGTAAGAAAGGTCATATTAACAGGAGTTCAGTTGTAGCAGTGTTTTACATGACTGTCTTTCATACCTAAGAAGCCATCTGCAGCTGGTTGGGATCCTAGGCAGCATAGTCCCCAGGTTTGTCAGCCTTATGGTCCCTCTGAGGTCATCCTGTGGCTGTTCTGCTGAAGAGGAGCAGCACGCTGTGGAGATGCAGCTGACAACTCCTCTTCATCCACTCCTTTCAGCTTGGGTTTCTACAAACCAAAGAGTAGAATTCTTTGCAAATTTCAAGATCTTCAGTTAAAAAAATAAAATAAGCTTTATAATTACAGAAAAATGTCCTTGTATAGAAGCTACTTACAGCTAAAGCTATGATAGGGTAAATGATGTTTAGTGTCTTGTTTGACCTCACCTCAGCCTAAAGGCTTGATCTGTTTAATATACATAGTTTCACCAGTCTGTCCTCTGTATTTCATCAGATTACTCTCAAAGTCGGTGCTGAAACTCTCTCATATCAGTGGTTCAAGACTGCACCTTTCCTTAATCCAGTTTAAGAACAGGAGGATGCAGGGAGCCATGAGCTTGGAGAAACATGGGAGTCCCAACCCCTCTCAAAACACAAAATATTAAATTACGTAGGATAGGAATAGAGGAATAGGTATGATGAGTTTGGAGCAGCAGCTCTTATGTCACAGTGGGCATATTTACTCATGGTACAAAATTATTAATTAATGTACTCTTTGTTTTAAGACAAAGTAAAAAGAATGAGCTATAAATAGGAAAAAGCTTCAAACGATTTTCGTCTTGAGCTTCTGGAACATCTCTAAGCTGGAAGTCACTGGTATGACTTATGTTCCTTATGAAGGTGGGAAATCACACATTGCTCGAACATGTTTGTCCCTTGGTGGAGGAAAGCCACACTTTAATACAATGTGGAGCACTGCAGCTGGAATCAGCACAGGTTTGATCTAAGCCATTTCTCATCAATTCTGCTATTCCGAAAAATAGCTGATGTCCTTTTTGACTGAGCTCATCAAGATATTTCAGAACCAGCTGCAGCAACATTTCTGTACACAAAGGATTGGCTGTAGCGGATGCATTGGTCACTATCAAAAGGCAAAACTGAACCTTTAATATGTCTCAGGGCTGGAAAGCTCAGGGATCCTAACTCTATGCAACTTCTTTTTTTTCTGATGGATTTGCTCCCACAATAAGTTGTAGTTTTCAGATGGCTCAATGGAAAATTTTCTGTGAACCTGTCCTCTTCCTCCTGAAGTATCTGGCCCATGAAGACTTTTCAACAGATTGTCTGTTTAGGAATTCTCTGTTCTCCCAGAGCTGAAAAGAATAGTTTTTTTCTGGTTTTCATTTTAGCTCCCATGCCTCCCAGTTCAAGCCCTGTTTCAGACTCTAACTGCAGATTTCACAGTGCCCTATATTTAATGTAAACTAAGATAATCTTCAGAGAAGGAATTCAATGCCTCATGAGCCAATTATATTAGAAAGGAAATATTTCCATACCAATACTGTTATTGTTTCATATTTCACAATGTCCTAGCACAAATATTTTGTTTCGAAACATTTTAAATCATCTTGGAAACCATTCCAGTGATATCTCTTTAATTAGAAAGAAGTATTTCCTGGTTCAACCTGTTGCAATGCAATTGCTACACAAAATGCTAATTCTGCTGAATTAGCAGCATTGTGAAAGCACTGCCCATGATTGCTGTAGATCCATGTATTTAAATTCAATCATGTACCTTTAAACGATAATAAAATTTCTATACATCAAATGCGACAGGGAAGCTTTCATGGCATTTCCATCAACTGTGTCCACATAAAATAATTTTATCTTTATTGGAGAAGGTTTTTGACTCAGGCACTCTGTGAATCCACATGGTGTTTTGTTGTGCTTTTTTTCTTTTTCAATACATATTATTCAGAGTCATGATTTTGATTATTTCATTGTGAATAGTCAAATCTGAGAACTTGTGAATGTACTTTGAAATATGAGGCTCAAATGTCCTTGAAAGCATGGATGTTAAAAAACATAGCATGTGTTGCCATTTGAGAAAGACGTTCTTCAGGCAGAGCATGGCCCAGCTTCCACCTGATCTGCAGAATCATTCAGTGGTGCAAACCTTGACAATAATACATGCTAGCAAGTACTTTCCTTCTAATTTGTCTTTATCCTTGCTTCTAAGAATCATGAAAATGTAACACACTTGTAAACGTTAGTCAGATAAATGGAAATTAGACCCTCAAGACTCTCATTGCAGTCAATGTAATAAACTGGCAAGCAAAATTTATTCTACTGTGTAATGCACAACTGTCTTTCAGTGGCAAAATGCGAATACCAAGCAGTTACCATATCAAGCTACATGACACCTGAACAAGCTCAATTTGTCCTACCAACACTCAGAAAATAAACTACATCACAAGCCTGGCAAGCCCTAAGGTGAAAAATGTCCAGTCTTGAACATCAATATAAATCATAATCACATAATCATAAACATTTTGCCTCCATATTTTAAAATTTTCAACTATTTGTCTCATATAGAAAACTTGTTAGGTAACAGGACATTTTCTTTTTCTTTTTCTTTTTCTTTTTCTTTTTCTTTTTCTTTTTCTTTTTCTTTTTCTTTTTCTTTTTCTTTTTCTTTTTCTTTTTCTTTTTCTTTTTCTTTTTCTTTTTCTTTTTCTTTTTCTTTTTCTTTTTCTTTTTCTTTTTCTTTTTCTTTTTCTTTTTCTTTTTCTTTTTCTTTTTCTTTTTCTTTTTCTTTTTCTTTTTCTTTTTCTTTTTCTTTTTCTTTTTCTTTTTCTTTTTCTTTTTCTTTTTCTTTTTCTTTTTCTTTTTCTTTTTCTTTTTCTTTTTCTTTTTCTTTTTCTTTTTCTTTTTCTTTTTCTTTTTCTTTTTCTTTTTCTTTTTCTTTTTCTTTTTCTTTTTCTTTTTCTTTTTCTTTTTCTTTTTCTTTTTCTTTTTCTTTTTCTTTTTCTTTTTCTTTTTCTTTTTCTTTTTCTTTTTCTTTTTCTTTTTCTTTTTCTTTTTCTTTTGGCAGGGGGAAGGCTTTGGAAGTGCATGATCATAAAGGAATCGCTATAACCTGAATTATTATCTGCCATCTTATTCAACAGAGTTACACCAGTTTCCAGAGTTGATAATCCAAATCATTGCTTGTCACCAAATATTTGCCTTTCATTATTGTCTAAAATACCTCTAAGTATACTTTAGTCATCTAATCAGAAAGTTGATTATTCCATGCCCTATGAATGAGGTGACTGATCATACATCAAGAGTAAATAATTGAGAATAGGGAGGAATCAAAATCTACAATTCATGAGCAACTGATAGGAAGAAATGCGTTAAACCTACTAAGTGACATGTTGTGATTAATGCATTTACACATATGACAAACTTCCAGTTGTTTTGAGCATAAATAAACATAAAGAATATTAATGTGCAATATAAACTGGTTCCAGGGGGCATGCTGTCTGTTGAAGTGCGAAATATATGTGAGAACATATCCTGAAAAGACAGGTCTTTTAAGTGAAACATGGGTATGAACTATCTCTAGGAGTGCAAATTTCTTAGAATTTCTTTTAACTGGTGATAACAATACATTCTTTTTTGGCAAGGTGTTATTTTCTAACTTACCAAAACAGATCAGATGTTTCCTGTACTGGTATCAAGACGTTTTAAGGAAATTAGGGAAGAAACAATAAAATGCACTGGTACAGGTTAGGAGGCAATCTGCTAGAGAGCAGCTCCATGGAGAAGGACCTTGGAGTCCTGGTGGACAACAAATTATCCATGGGACAGCAATGTGCCCCTATGGCCAAGAAGGCCAATGGGATCCTGGGGTACATTAAGAAAAGTGTGTCCAGCAGATTGAGGGAGGTTATCCTGAGACCTCACCTGGAGTATCACATCCAATTCTGGGCTCCCCAGTTCAAGAGGGACAGAGATTTACTTGAGCACAACACAAATCTGAAGCTGAAGAAAGCCTTCAAATCCAGTTAGCATAGCTCTTGAGAGTGTTTTTCAGCACACAACCTAACAACAATTTAGAATTACAACATGCTCTAGGAATTTCTGAAAAACTGGTTTTTGCCTACAACAGCAAGTGGCCACAGCAGAAGCCACTAGCTGTGGGAAATCCTCTACAAAGTCCTGGGCATGCATAATATGATGAAGGATGGAAAGATTATTTTTTTCCAATATTTAATTTTGTGGGAAGCTTGTGGATAAGCATATTTTGAAGGCATCAACAAGCATACAGATGTACAAAAGCCTTGCTGAGATGTGATCTCATTTTAGCTTCCCATGCTGTAAGTAGAGAGATCTAAGTGAAAAGATGTGTTCTTAATCACCTTCCAACTAGAAAAAGAAGAGTGTAAATGACAATCATTGTCTGAAAACATCTCATTTGGGGAAATAGCACTAATCCAGATTTCAAAAAGGACACTGCCTGCAACCCTCATGTGAGTCTCTAGAGAAGAAAAGAAAAAATTAAAATCCCGCCTTCAGTTAGTGGTGTGTTTTGCAAAATAAATTTTCTCTTCTGCAGTTTGGCAGGTAGAAAGACAATATTCTAACTTCATTCAAGTACATCAAGTGATTTTTTTTTAGGTGATCTTTAACAAAAATGTTGACTTCCATTCACGACGTATGAGAGTAAAAGCGGATATCATTTTTGTCCCAGACAGTCTTTTCTTTCAACTTGTTGGGTCCTCCTGGATCAATTTTTCCAGTCTTGCATCCATATCTTTTTTAATATACTACAACAATTTTACACTTTTCTCTAAATAAATCCAAAACAAAACATTTTTTTAGGGAGAAAGACCCTAATCCTAAGCATCTTTCCTGTACAGATTCTAAATAAACAATTAGAATTTTCACTCTTTGCCATTCTTTTGTCACATGTTCAAAAGGCAACAAGGATATTTGCAGAAATGTTCATGTGACTGAGAGATCTAAGGCTCATTGATTTAGGGTCGTTTGAAAACATCTTTCCTATTCAGAATGAATAAAGTTTTTAAAGTTGATGAGCTCTTTCAGTCCTCAGAAATTCTAGATGTTATATGAACCCTGTGTCCACTTAGAAGCTTGAGACACTTATATCAATACTTCAGAATATATTTAGAAATCATTTTTAAACACCTCAGAAAATTTTGGCTTATGTAGCCATATAATTATTCTACAGCTGAAAAACAGAACATGCTAAGACCAGTCCAAAGAACAACTAATCTCTCACACCAACTCACTGATACCAAGCCAAGACTGCAGAAAAACCTCATACAGAGAAACAACAACATTTATAAGGATTTGGTAGGTCACACAGACCATCTGCCTGCAAATCAAGCACTATTCATTACTATCAGGTAATGATTTCTGTAAAATGTGTAGCTTTGACTGCCTCAGAAGATTTTCCTGTCACCCCTCCTAAAGAAGCTATTGTCCTTCTAATTGAACATTCTATTTTAAAATTATAATGTGTAGGTAAGTACGCTGTACATCTTTGGAGAGAAAAAAGGGAGCTATTTCCCTATTATAGAGAGAATGAATATATTCTACTTTCTACTGAGATTTAATTAAAAAATGCAGTTTTGAAATTAAATTATTTCACACTGGGAATTACCTTCCATTGATATAGACCTGAGTTTTGACTCTCGCCTGTAGCCTGACATTCAGCTATAAATATGGCACAGCACGGCAATTATTACTGTTTCTTAAAGTACTATAATTTCTAGTTACTTGTGCCCCACTTGGACTGGTCTGTAATAAAGCTAGGAAGCACTGAAGGGAAAGAGTTGGGGTTTTTCATTTAACTTTTTGGCAGCAGTCTGTTTAAACATTGTGACTCACAGCACCAAGGGATCAATAAAAACACATTTATCTCTCCAGTTCCTTAAAATCAACTCTAATTCTACTTTCTGCATTTCCTCTTTGCAAGGGGATGGGAAAAGATTCCTCAGCAGAAGTGGGAAAAAAACAAATAAACACATTTTTTAAAAATTTATTCTTAGTTATAGATTGAGAAAAATAAAACTTTTATGGCATTTTCAACAACTATAAGAAGACAATTCTCTTTGAGTTGCTAGAGATGTAGTTCCAGATTCTGAACAAATTGCTCATAAATTACTATATGTAAAAAAGTGCTTTTGCACAGAAGAAAAAAAATATGAAACCAACAAACACATTGTTAAGAAAAACAACTGTTGTAAACTTCCTGAGTGTTTTGAGTGATAAAAATTAAGGTATTTTCACTTGAAGCTGGAGATTCTTTCAAATTCATTTATGTTGAAAGACAACAGTGAGGGTTAGGTTTACCAGTCATTCTGGCATTACAGTGAAATAGGGCAGTCATTCCTGTTCATAGAAATCTGCTGTGAAACAGAAACTGTACATTTTGACATTTTCTCAAAAAAAAATCTGTCTCAAATAGTTTGTGAAGATATGATAACTCTACTATAATGAGAACATTCTTGTACAAGCAAAATGGAAAAGAGACTGTCCTTGAGCCAGAACTCTGGTGCAGAGATATTGGGAAATGCCCTCAGGATCTCATCATGACTGGCAATAGATCATAACTTAATTTGACATGTGGGTTGAATTAATTTACACACAAGTTTAAATCTCATAAACCGGCATCCCATGGGATAGCAGAGAGGATATCCATTTTGATATAAGGCTAATTTCCAAGACTGTAGAAGCAAGAGTGGCAATTAAAAGCAATTAATTTGCCTCTGTCTGAATGCATGAATGCATAGTGATTCTATTATTAACTTCTACCTTCAGCAACGCTGTCCCAGATCGGCCCTCTGGAGTTAGGAGGTCAGCCTGAGTTTATTAAGCAAAACATGGTGGTCTTTGCCTTCCAGACATCAACTCCTTCCCACCTCTTCTCTATCTTCCATAAGCTGAATTTACGCAGACGATATACATAAATAGCCAGTGATTTCAGCATCTTAGTTTCTAGCCCTCTTCACACAGTAATTCAGCAGC
This sequence comes from Apaloderma vittatum, assembly GCF_000703405.1. Taxonomy (NCBI): domain Eukaryota; kingdom Metazoa; phylum Chordata; class Aves; order Trogoniformes; family Trogonidae; genus Apaloderma; species Apaloderma vittatum. Next base: position 13,457 of record NW_009706310.1, on the reverse strand, counting down.
CTCTACAATGTGGAGTTTGTGGATTAGCTCCTACAGCCCTTAAAAGAAAGTTCAGCATTACAGAAATTCTTGAGTTTAAATAAAGCAGTGATAACTTTATTATTTCAGGGTAGAGCTGAATAAGTAGATTGTAATAAACTATTGGTTTGCTTCCGTTTTTCTGCCCACACAACAGCCTTAAGAAGATTAGTCTATAAAGTGATCTACTTCATTATAGATTATTTGATTTTGTGTGTGTGTGTGTGTAAATGCTTAACTTTTGATTGGTAACAAGGAGTTATTTGGCTGTTCAATATTTCGTAGTCTAGTTCTTAAGAGCAACTGAGATACTAATAAGTCATTTAGCATGTTTTCCTTCACCTGGCTGAATGACATTACAGCCTCTTCCAAAACACGTATTCACATACACAAAGGGAAAACTAAATCAGATAATAAAAGCCCATTTACTTGATGTGTCAAACACTTATGGAGGCTAAAGACAAAGTAACATACGAATGAAACAATCATAACATTTATTTGAGTGAGTTTTTCTCCATTCATCCAGACTTAATTACAATGGCAGAAAGGTTAAAAATGTATTGCTATTGAAATGTATTTGTGAATGTAGGAACAGACACACCAGATTCACACCTGTCAGGCTGGATGGTCACTATATAAAATAATCATGAAAACATTGCTCGCTGCAAAATTTCCAAAGAAACACATAAGATATGATAAGAACAACGGCCATTTCATCAGGGGTGGCAAATAAAAAAAAAAAGAAAGAAAGAAGAGTTAGGTTTAAGTCATTCTAGCTAAAAAATGAAGAGATATCTGTTGTAAACAAAACAGAATCTGCCCCTGCACTTTGTGGAAAGATGCCAAGAAAATTTTTGGCATCTTGAGTTAAAGCTGTAGGTGGTTAACAGGAAGATTAAGGTCAAATGAGGAGACCCTTCGTTGGCCTTGGTTCCATCAGATAAGACAGCCCACCAGGCAAATGGCAGTTGGATTTCAAGATTTAAAGGGCTACTCTTCACTGGAGTTCAAGACTCTGTCAAGCAGAAATGTTACATTTCTGAAATAACATGTTTCTCCAAACACTGACTTTTAATCATTCTTTACTGGCATGTTGTGCTGTTGAATTAAAAGCAGCATTCCCATCATAAATTGAGTTCTCTTTCATTCTCACTGTGCCAAGCACATAAAATATACATGACATGGGTGAAGCTCAAAAGAGGAGTGTTTATTTAAGTTATACCTTCCCCACAGTTTGAGTTTGTTTGCAATCTGTAGTTGAGCAATGGGACTGAGGTGCTGAGAATATGTTAGTGGGCTGGTAAAAAGCCACCTCAGAGGAGATAAATCAGTAGCATGGATAAATGAGCCGTTGTGAATCTTTTTCCTGAGTCTTATACAATACATATGCTAGGTCCTGATTCCTTCACTACAAGAAAGGGAAAACACTCCTAGTTCAAGTAACTAACTGAAAATCTCACAAAAGCAAGAATTTGTATATTTCACATATATATGCAAGTCAGTTAAAGCTTACATTTTCCTACGGTCCTGTTAACCTCTGTAAAAAAATTATATACTTCACAGCTGAATTTACTTCAAATGGACACTGTTGTTTTCATAGCAATTTCATGAGTTAATTCTCCCCCAAAAACTATCTGTTGAAAAAAATGACACGATATTAAATTACTGTCCTACATAATGTGTTTTGGCTGCCAGTCATCAAGACTTCATAGAAGGAAATACACTGTCATTATTTTCCTTTTGCAGATGCCAAAGCCCAGATTACTGGCTTATATTCATCTGCTTTTTTGTTACTGCAGTTAATCACCTTGCCCAAGAATGCTTTGGATTACTACCAGCTTTGGGATGATAAGAGCTTAGCCTCCTCTGAGTGATTTCCTTTCTCATGTCTTGAAATCACTGAAGACACAGTTCTTACAAATATTCATCTCAGGGGTGAAGATTCCTGTCGGCAAAGTAGTACAGACACTCACCCACATGCCGTGTGTGCCACTGCAACCTGCACTCCCTGCATAAGGATGCAGATACCCCACCTGACGTTCGATCCCCTCTCACTCATGACCTTAAACTCACCCAGAAGCAGTCTGAAGATAGTTAGCATGCACCGAGCCCTGTCCTGCAGTACAAATCTATAGCATCCATCCTTTTGCCATGTCAGACTAACAGACAGCTACTGATGCAACTTGTTGGCCTCGAGAAGGTGGCGCTGAAGTTATACCGGTCTCTGAGATGCTATAAAGCCAGCAATCGTTTCCAGGTCTTCATCTGTTGCAATGGGTTATCCCTCTACTCCTGCCACCCACTTCAACAATGCCTTTCCTGAGTGTTCAATCATCCCAACAACTGAACATGACAAACATTCTCACTCTATCCTTAATTTTAGGGAATTAAACAGGAGATCTGTGCAATCCCTTCAGGCTAATAATTTTTCAACTTGCTAACGAACTAGAGAGTAGAGGCACTGAAGTGACTATTGCAGGTCCAAATTAAAGCCGGCTTCCGTCTTCCCAGCTTGGAGCGTGGGTACAGATAGCACATGACAGTCAGCACTGACACCGGAGAGAGGCCCATTCTCTGTGGATAAAACATTCTTTGTATCGCCACATATACTTTTTCTGCAACATAATGAAAAGATCTCTTCAAGAAGTTATAATACTGTCACATGTTAATGCTTCCTCTTCACAGAAGACAAAACACAGAGCCCAGCTGCTGCACACTGCAACAAAACCCATATATTTATTTGCCAAGATAATAACATTTTTATTATGGAATCACTTTATTCTGGAAAATAAATGTTCTTATATCAAACTACACTGGTGATAGATGTCACCACTGTCTCTGACAGTTGACTGGGTTGGGGAGGGGGTTTGGTGCATCTGCTGATGCTGCAGTTCTATTAATGCTCACTCTGGCTGTCCCCAGGACTCTTTATTTAATGTCATTGTAATTCAAAAGAAAGTTTATCTACAGAAAGAATATTTTTGTTAAAATGTTAAACACTTTGAAAGGGGAATAAAATATTCACTGGATAAGTACAAGTTCACTAGCACAAGAAGATCGCATAGAAAGGGGAAATATGGGGGGAAATAACACAGTCAATACTGACTCATATATACAATAGTAAAGCATATATACTAAAATATATATAAGGTTATTTACAAAGAAAACTCTTCTTTCAGTATAAATTTGTTTAATACAAAATATTTGGACAGAAACGTGGTCTTATTTTCACTTGAACTTTCGAACTGCACACAAGCAGACCTTCCAGAAGTAAATAGTTGATCACTTCTGTAAGCATTAATGCTAAATACAGGAGGAAAGCATTAATTTATTCTAAGTAAGAAACACTTTTAAGATTTGCCTTCTACAAATCTGTCAAGTCTACAATCAGTAAACAAATATCATAAAGCATTCAAAACTTAGTCTCAAAGAATTTTTGTTATCACTCTGGTTCTTCAAAAAAGATGTAGTGAGAAATGCAGTTTCTGCATGCTCTAGTTTTTGCTTTCCAATAGAAAGGAATCTCTTTTATGATATTTGAAAAATATCTTTCTATGATCTTTTATTTTTTCTCTAATCTAGATAGGCTGTCAAAGTCCTCCAGCAAAGACCAGATCCTGAGCCTGAATCAACTCTTAAACATTCACTTTTTAAAGATAAACATACATTCCATAAACTTTTCATTGTTCTAAACATCTGTTTAGACTCATGAACAGCTTTTCAGCCAAGTCCAGCAATCGGGTGGTTGACTTAGTACGTGCATCAATTCTTACTTTGTGCAAGCAATAAAACATTGTTTCTGTAGTCAGTATGATGTGTCATAAAGAATAACTATTCTTAACTAACCTTGAACAGAAAAATGCATAGTCCAGAAAAAAAACATAAAAACAATAGCTTGTATACTGTCCTGTTTTCCCCCCATTTATATAGATATGTGAGTCCAACCATGCAGGGTCTGAAGGCAGGTGAATCATGCCTACATTTCCTCTGAATGAGTTCCTTAGCCAATATTTCACAGTTTTTGCTGTTTTTCTGACTCCATTAAAACAAACAAACAAACAAATCCAAATAAAACAGAAGTACAAGAAAAGCATCATTCCAGGATATATTTTAGATGAGAATGTAGGTTCTTACACTGAAGAGTGATCAGCTATGTTTGAGGCCATAGATCATCATCATAGATCATAGAATGGCATAGGCTGGAAGGGACCTTAGAGATCATCTAGTCCAAGCTCCCTGTCATGGGCAGGGATGCCAACTCTCGACTAGACCAGGCAACACATGGAGACCGAGCGGTGTCGGTCATTGTTGTCAGCACCGCGCTCAAACCACTGAGCTAACTGGCCCCCTAAACGACAGAAGGCTGTTTTTGTCACTGACTCAAAGGGTTTCCCCCACCAGACTTTGGGCCCTTCGGCTATCTACAGGCTATGTTCAAAGGCTCTGCAAATGGAATCAAGAAACATAAGACTGCCATCACACATTCTTTGATTCCCTCTTCAGGAAGGGTGCAGCTTGGGAACAACCACATTGTGCTATAGAGCAAGGCAGCTCCTCCTTTTTCTTCCTACATTTTGTAAGAAAGGTACATAAATGAGCCCTTTCTTCAAGAGCTTTACAGAGTATCTGGATTGCTGATACACATAATTCAGAGCAGACCCCATATTACTGGATCATCAGTCATCTATTTCAAAGCAACAGCTCATCATAGTTTTTTTCTGTGGATCCTAATTTGAAATCTTCAATTTCTCTGTAAAGTTCAAGAGTGTTGTTCAGATCTGTATTCAGAGACACCAACTTCTCTGTTCGCTAGACTGTCCACAAGTTAGACCATGAGACCCTAGATGCTGAGACGTGAGGACTTGAGAAATCTAGTGATTAGTGACTTTCACAGCACAGTTATCCACCTTTTAAAAAGATGAGATGAGGCAGAATAGGTAATACAGATGTGAACAAGACAAGGAAAATGAAAAAAAAAAAAGGAAAACAAGCTGCATATGTTTGACATTAAGCAAGATAATGAAAACATTAAGCGAAGACATTTTTTGTTTGTTTGATTTGTAATGAATCATTGAATGATGAGGTTTATGAGGGCCTGATCAGATAGCATAGCTTAACGATATTTTTTATAACTGTGGGATGGAAAACAATGGGACAGCAGGAAACACATATTTCATCTAACTTTCATAAAGTAGTCAAGCAAGTCCATTGGTTACAATATTTCTCTTCTGAGCTTGGATAAATTCAATATCTGACAGGGCTGCACATTATCTTTTTTTTGAAAATTCATAATAACTGAGCCCAGGGAAATAATGAGTCCAAGAGGCAAAGAATTGAGAGTCATTTGAGGAAAAACCATGAAGCTTGGAACTTTGCAGTCGCCTGCTTCTAAGGAATGAGTCAAAACTGTAAATTTAACCTGGTTAAAGATGTTGTCGTTTCTATGCTAGATATAGTATGAAGCAAAAAAGAACCTCTGAGAGAAAGCATACAACTTACTCAATGCCGTGCCCCACCCTTGGATTAACATTTTAGATTTCTGTTGTTGGCAATCTCTCAGCCAGAAATTTAGGTCCTTAGAAACATAAAATGAAAGTTTAATTGTTGGATCAAAATATATTTTCTAGCCCTGAGACCAAAAAATAGAGTAAGACCAAGATATAAAACATTGGTTGCCAAACTAGTGTGTAGCTGAGCGCAGCTCATTCATGAATCTTTTTTAAGGTCTGCTTTTCATTTGTGAATGGCTACTTCTGTCCTTCACACAAATAAATAATGCCACCATTCAGGTGAAAACATCAGCAGCTCAAGGGCTGATCTTCCTTTTTTTTCCATAAAGACTCTGGGATTTATGTACAGCGTAGGACTTAATGGACTTTTGGGTGCACCTGAATATTATTTCCAATGTTTTTTGGCTGCTATGTGAACTTTCCTCACTGTCTCACGCTGCAGGGCAAAGTTTATCAATTTTAAGCTCAGTTGTTCCAAGCCATCTGTAAGGAGTGGCCTTCCTTAACATTCTTCACAAATTAAAAAAAGAATTTTTAAAAAACAGATAAGTGTCTGATGGTTCTTCAGAAGTTTTTTTTTGTGGTTTTTGTTGTTTTGGTTTGGGGTTTTTTGTAGGTTTGTTTTGATTTTTTTTGTAATGAAGGACTATAGAGAAGAAACAATGAAAGCTGATTAGCTCAGAGGCTTTGCTATATAATCAGATGCCAGCTGCCCTGAGTAGAGGACACAGAACTGAGTTTTATTTAGGAAAGACAAGTTTTGTTTTCCATGTGTATTTTAGATATTACACTTTAAAAAAAAAAGAGAAATTTCCTTGCTGAATTAGTCTGTCACTGTACACTTCCATTCAAATATAGGACCATTCACCTCTTCAAAATGTTAATCTCCTGAAATCTTTAAATTCCACACGGAAAGAAGTCAGATGACTCCACTCACTACAATACGTAGGCAATTTTTTCTGTCTTATAACCTTCTTTTCCAAGATCTCTAGCTGAATGATTTAAAGAGCTCGAGCTTCCTGTGTTCTGATACCATAATAACAGAAAATGTTTCATCTTCACCTTTTTATCTTCCTGATTGTCTTAGAGAATGGAGTTCACAATAGCATAATTAAAATATCCTTTTCATACTAAAGACAGAGTTCAGTGAACCATTTGTCTTAAAACAGTTATTTTCCCTGAAAAATATTCACTAAAAATAGTTATTCTCCCTAAAAAAACCCCCAAAATTTCATACTCTTGTTAAAAAAAATTACTTGCAAAATAATTTTTCTCTTGCTTCTGAAAGTGTTTTCTATCTGAATCCATTGGAAAAGGAGGTCACATGATTCCTTCACATACCTGAAGGAACAAGCTTGTGCCCTTTTCAGCATGAGCTCTCTACCATCATAAATACAACTTTTACCTTCTAAGCTTGCAATAGTTGCTTGACCTTTGCTAGATTTTTAAAAACTCTCACTAGTGGATTTGTTTTTAACAAATGCTCTAAACCACGTAGAACAGCACCAACACTGCTAAAGCGAATATGTTTCAAAACATAGAGATATTTCTATAATATGTCCTGCAAGCTTTTCTCTTTGAACACCTGATGCAGAACCTTTTGGCCTTCCTTGCACATCTGGCTGTAAATCATTCATGTATTGTGATACATGCTCTTGCTTGGTACCTGCCATTTCACACCATGACCACCACCAGACCACTGGTATGATTCAGAAAGAATACTTTTTGTTTCCATATGCATCCTCCAGATCGAGCAATGTGTGCTCCTACAGAGAGATGACCTCTGTTCCACACCCACGAGCTGCAGCTGCAGATGCAGAAGTATTTCAGCCATTAGGTCCCAGGGCAGACCTGACAAGGGCTGGGGAAAACCATATGCAGTGGGAAGCCTGCAACTGTGACTGGTCTTCTCACTGTAAAAGAGCTTTCTTCCAAGAGATGTCTTTTTCAGAGCACAGTACAGGGCTCATCATTGTCTGGGCTGTCTATGTTCACCAAATATATCCTGGAGGGTCTTCTGTGCACAAGTAGGTGCTGAGCACAGGTGCAGGGCCCACCCTTCAAATTCCCCTTAGCTAGCCCCAGACATCATCAATCACCTTCTGTTTTCAACTTTTTGTTGTTGTTGCTAATGACTAGAGAAGAAATGAAATTCCCCAGACTCTGAAAATGTGGGCATTGTATTTCTATTTTGGGGAAAACAAGAAAAAAGACTAGAAACAGGGCCTCTTACTGTCTCCTATATGAAACCTAAAGTTATTTTTCTGTATAATAGCACCTGAAAAATCTTAATTCATAATACTTTCTTATTTCTCAAACTTTCAGGACTTCAGTGAGGGATTTCTAAACCTATAGGAATTTTTCCTTTTTCATTCATGCTGTGTTAGACATGCTATGTAGCTGACATTAATGTATAACTAATACTAACATTTTGCAATTAAATTAATTTTATCATTAAAAAGCTGAAAGATCAGCTGGTACATTGCAGATAACTCAGTAGATATGGCTATAATAGCATTATTACCAAATGGCCTTACATTTGTCAGTTGTAAAGTTCACTCCAAACCTCACATTAGCCATTTGCTTGAAATACAGCCGAGTGAAGACATGTTTCATCTCTCTGGGTTCCAGCAAGCTATCAGCTGTTTCTTACAAAGAGTTCTGCTGTGTCCCAGACTGAAGGTCTATGTATTCAACACCCTTTCTCCAAGAGCTGCTGGGAGCAGATGTTTACAGAACAAAATAAGAGCGGAGCACAGATAAAAGGGTTCTTCCTATGTTGCAATCCTCTGTTTCTAACTATCAGTGGGAGTGTCTGACATGAAGCTTGCATATAAATAGCTACATGAAATAGCCACAAATGGAGTTAATCTTCATTAATCTAGTCAGATCCTTTCCAGTTCTGTCTATTCTTTTGGCCTCCAAAACGTCCCACAAGGATTCCTACGATTTAATGTCCATCATAAAGATTTCCTTTTGTTTGTTTTAAACCTGGTGCAGGATAATTTCTCGAAGGCTCATTAGTTTTTCCACAGTGAAAAATGATGACTGATCACTTCTTGCTCACATTTTTTATATCATTCATGATTTAACAGCCCTGCAACATACCCCTCCTCAGCTTTGCTTGCTGCAGTTTATGAAAGTTTAATTTCATTTGCTTTTATATGCTTTTTTATACGCTTCTATACAACAAGATTGTACTTATATTCTAGATGATTCCTACAGCTTTTTTTTTTATCAAGGGATGTTGCAGAAGAATTTAATCCAAGTGAGATGAAGAGAACAATTTCAGTGTCAGAATGACTCTTGCAAAATCTCTGATATTATCCATTCCAAAACTATGTCTGAGGTTATTCCAGCATCTCACATCAATTCCCTAGGAACTGAAAACCACACCCTGTTCAACAAGAGTTTGGGAGAGAGAGACTGGCTCTTGCATGTGAAATCCTAGAAGGTCTGCATCATGCTAGCAGATGGAGAGAAGAATTTCCGTGCCCAGTCTCTCTTTCTTCACTCTTCACAAATCTTAACTGTCCTGTAACTAATTCTGTCTCCTGATTCAGGAGTAGCATTTTGTGCCTGAAAGGAATAAGAGTGCCCTGTATGGAACCTGGATACTCAGAATTATTAGTAATAACAACAACTCTTATGTCTTGTGGTATAAAAGGTAAGTACAGAGAAAGCAGAATGACCAGATATATAGGCAGGGGATATGTCACGGATTTGCTTCTCAAAGTGCATTTTCCACTACATATCTGGATGGATGAGGGCTTGCACACCTCACTTGGCAAATCGTCTCAGCATTTTACATGGCAGAACAAAGCAACACAAGTATTTCTCCTAATGATTCAGTTAAATCACGCTCTCTTAATCCCTGTCTGGTGCTCCTAGGTATCTTAAGGGCAAGGATATATCAATCCTGCTGTCTTTTTCAGGATTCTGGCACCTCACGCTTTATTCCCTGGGGTTAAACTTGACAATCTTTACATATTTTGCTACCTTCAATCCTTCTTTAAGAGCACTTCTCACCACACCCCCTCCACACCCCTTACTTTTCTTGATACTCGGTGATGTATGTCCTTATCGTCAAGACAGAAAAATTTGAAGTCAGCACATCAGGCCCATCACTTTCTGTTTGAGAAATGTGGCATTCGCAGGCCAGCATCATTTTGGCTCATTGGGAGCCGGATTACACTGCAAAGTCACACCTACAGCACTGGTCTGTATTGCTTCTTCACCTATTCTGTGAGTGTTGCTTTATACATTTCCCCCTAACTTTACAGCTGTATTTATGTTAATTTTTCCTCAGGAGTGCTAGAAGTGTCTTAAACAAAATTGCGTATCTTATACTATTTACCATTTGATACTTTCACTTTCAAGATGAAATCAAAATGAGTGTATGTTTTTTTCACATTGTTTAGTTAAAATAGTCATGTATTACACTGAAGTAAGTACCTGAAGTTCTATATTTTAGTTAGCGGAGGCAGAAAAATCTTAATTACATTAATAAATGAAACTACTGTTGCCCAGACATAAGCTGGGGGGGGGAAGGGGGAAAAGGCACGATACTAATGAATGGTCACAGAGAAGTTAAAATTGTCTCAGTGTCTAATATGTCTAGAATCATGGTCTGTATCATATACACTTTTCTAAAAATGTATTATGCCTACTACATTCTTTTCTACTTTTATATCTACTGCCCTCTAATTCCTGAAAGGAGGAAAAAAAATCGTCCTCCACAGTTAAACCTTAGTCACTAAAAGACTGCACAACATTATACAGAAGAGAGCAATAAAGGCATTCCCCGCCACTACTAGACTGCCATCCAAAAGAGACGTGTAGCCAAGTATGTCCTAGAGCAGCGTCTATCTGGCCTTTTTTACCCCTATGTACCTCCCTGTTGCAAACACTGTGATATAAGTTACTGCTTAGGTCTACTACTACACCACAAGACCTGTTTCGTTACCAAAGAGACAAAAGCACTAGACAGAGGCTTCTGATCCAAAGGACAGCAAGTGCTGGGAAAGAAGGGAAGCAGCTACCATAAGAAATTGTATCAGGGAGATCTGCAGGAATCCATGAGAGGGTAAGAAGAAGCTGAAAATAAGCAGAATGAACAAAAGGTATGTGGGGGGAACATAACCCAAGCATGATGTTATATGACTGCCTGCCCTAGTGTCCCTGCTTTGGACCAGTAAAAGAAGAGCGATGTCAGAGGTGGAGGCTCCAGGAAGTATGTGGGATGTGACAATAGCTTCAATAAACATTTTAAAGAAAGGGGGAAATTGTTGTTTAGGTTTGTGTATGGCTTTTCTGTATTTTCTCAAAGTGAAAGAAAGGAGGGTAAAAAAGTTTTAGCAGAAGGTAGAGGATAAAAAGGGAGAATGGTTTGGTTTATTGTAATTCAGTGTTTGTGCTTCTGGATAATCTGGTATCTGCTCCTGGTGGAGGAAAAGAAGTAGAACTCATCAAATAATTCCCCCATTGGATGTGGACGGTTAATTCACAGGGGCATTCTGTTGAATCTCACAGGAGATGTAGTTGCTGTCAGCAGAAGATGGTTTGTGAAGCTATGGCAGCACTAGAACAGAAGACTCCTTAGAAACAGGGAGAAGAATAGGAAAGATGTTCAAAATAGCAATAAAAATGAAATTTGAGGCAGAATCATAAGATATCATATGAAAAATGTAGAATCACCGGTCTTGCAAAAACTTCCTAAGGTCAGGCAAATGTCCCATTGATCTTAACGTGAAACTGTATTAGAAGTTACTTAAGATTCTAAGACAAAATCTTCTGTCACAGATCTGCTAAAAAATGTTTATTTGTAAATAAGACGATCTTTTTATTGGCTCACTTAGTTTTTAGCTCTGCTTACAAAACAGAATCATAAAAACCACAGGAGATTCAGAAAGTTTTTCTCTCTTTATCCTTATATACTTGGCACAAATCATGAAGTGGTGGATTGTGACTACCCCATTTCAGTACTGAGAAACCAAGGAACTGGCAATGTTAGTATTCAAGTAGCAGGATGCACTACATTTTCATGCAAACATATGTGAGGAAGGACATTATCTCAGAGGGAAAAGTTTACAAATATAGTCTGCTTACCACAGCTGAAAGAGTTTGGACTGAGATGAGAGTGAAAATAGTGAAAAAGCAACATCATAAGGAACTGTTATGCATCTCCAGGGCAGAATTAGAAGGCAGAACAGGAAGCATTTGTGCATGAAAAAAAAGGAGACTTGTATAAAAGCCCAGACATTGATCATGGAGATTTCAATTATGCTGACATTTACTGGAACATAAGTGACAAGTAAAAGCATGGTCTCAAAACACTCAAGGCTCTTGCCATATGGAGTTTTCTGCAAAGAAACAGCAGCTTTTAAGCAAAGCTGGATTCTAGGGTCTGTCTGCAAGGTGGCATGAGAAACTGTCCAAGCTGGCTCCAGACGAATGAATTCAGCAACTGGAAGCACGACAGGTTGCAGTAAACTGAGTTTAGTATCCAGTAGCTTTAGCAGCACCTGCATTTTCAGTAGTTTTTGGAGATTTGTTGTCAGTTGGTGCCCACATTTGGGGGTATTTCACAGCACTGCAAATGAGAACAACAAATGAAATAAGAGGACAAGCAAGAAGGACACCTGAAATATTTTCAGTTAACTAGCTAGACAGGAACTTCAAAATCCTTTGGGTCAGTGAAAGAGGCTGATTGATTGAAAAAGTGTCACTGAAATTACAACAGCCACTTATCCTTGCCACATTCGTCAGTGTCACTGAATACCCTCTACTTAAAGCAGACACAAAATGAATTCTAAGGGAAAAAAAAAAAAAAAGAAAGAAAGATAGTTGTTCCCAGAGAACAATGAAAGGGTTGTTCAAAGAGGGTAATCATTGTCCTAGCTCATGTAAGAACCTTCCACCTAGCTTGGTCCTGACAATTTCAGGGCATAGTTCTGCAACTGTTTTACCAGTGATTTTTATTCCTTTATTCAGTGAGTGTTTCTCCCTTCAAGGTCAGAGCATAGGTTGAGAAACTGGGTGGGATCAAAACAAACACACAGCTAACTCCCAATATTTTATTGCAACGAGGCTACTCACCCCTCTAAACACTCCACTAAGCACAGTCAGGCCAAAAACTTGCAACAGGGGCAAAAAAAAAAGAAGACTGATCGGGGGTTTTGCCTACATAATTAGAAGGAAGCAAAGAAACCTCTCTTCTACAGCCTCAAACTCTCAGTTTACAGCTCTTTTCCATTTGTCTTTCTGTGTATTTTCCTTCATTATGGCGAGTGTTTGCATAGGACAAACTTGTACTAACAATTATATTTAGATATTTTAAAGTATTTATCAAGTGGAAAGTAAGCCTCACCTTGAAAAAACTTAATGGTAACACCAAGTGGAAAAAAAAAAAAAAAAGAAAGAAGAAGTGGTTTGTTTTTATGTAAGTCCCAAGGGCAGAACTGGTGTTAAGGGAAGAGGGTGACAATTACTCCAGAGCAGGAAGTGCAGCTGGGGCGGTGCATTTCTCTCGTACAATCTGGTTCCTAAGCAGAGAGAGGAAGGATAAGAGCACAGGCAAGAGCATCCCGCCTCCCAAACAACCCTGGTAAACTTGATGCTGAAAAGGGCAAGAGATTAATTTTATCACTTGGGAAAACTAACTAAGGTTTACAGTTTTTTCAACTAGACAAAGTGGGCCAATGAGGAGTTCTCATAGGAAAGACTTAGTATAGGTGGTACTGGGATGCTCCATTAATGGCAATAATATAAATAATTTAATTTAGGCTGCGTATTTCAACTTATCAGAGAAACATCACTTGATATTTTCTAAACTTTGGAGAATACTCTGCCAAAAGTCTCACCTTTAAATATGTCTGTCTATAAATTATTTCTGAAAGATGAAATATATAAGTATATATGTAATACATA
>NW_009706309.1:0-19159 GCF_000703405.1 Apaloderma vittatum | reverse complement strand
GAACTGCTGGAGAGAGTCCAGCGCAGAGACAAAGTTGATTAATGGAGTGGAACATCTCCCTTATGAGGAAAGGCTGAAGGAGTTGGGTCTCTTTAGCTTGGAGAAGAGGAGGCTGAGGGGTGACCTCATAACTGTTCATAAATATGTCAAGGGGGAGTGTCAGGAGGATGGAGCCAGGCTCTTTTCAGCGGTGTCCAATGACAGGACAAGGGGCAATGGGTACAAGCTGGAGCATAGGAGGTTCCACAAAAACAACACGGAAAACTTTTTCCCTGTGAGGGTGACAGAGCCCTGGCCCAGGCTGCCCAGGGAGGTTGTGGAGTCTCCTTCTTTGGAGACATTCAAAACCCACCTGGACACGTTCCTGTGTGACCTACTGTAGGTGATCCTGCTCTGGCAGGGGGCTGGACTAGATGATCTTTGGAGGTCACTTCCAACCCCAGCATTCTGTGATTCTGTGTGAAAGGGCACAGCCATGCACTTGGGGTTTATAAAGAATTCCTGTTGCACAGCTGGAAATTTAGAAGTGAGAGGAAGGCAGTGACAAATAGCTCCTGGTCTACCTCTGCATAAGCGAATGCTGCAGCCACAGAAGCATGATGTGAGCAAGAACTGAGGTTGGTGTTTCCAGGAGAGCTTGGGGGAGAACAGATCCTGCTAAACCACCACTGGACACAGGATCGAGACTGGTGCAGCACTGGGAAAACCAGTTTGTGGATGGGATGGGTGACAAGTAGGCCTGCTGGGATGGAGAAGCTCTTTGGCAGCAGAGAACTGGCTAGCCTCCCTCAAAGAAAGCTTTCTATAACCATGCCAATATATAAATTATTAGGAAACAATATTTAATGAGGATTAGGGACAGGATAACCGATTAAAAAGAATAGACTGGAGATTACACAAAGCTTTGCAACATGCAGGGAAATGAGTTGTTGGAACCTGCTACCAGTAAGGTTTAGGGGGAAGGCACTGATGAGATGGACTGATATCCAGGGAGGATCGTGTGACGGCAAACCGGAGCTGTCGGGGCTTGGACACCACCAGGACAGGTAGACCTGCCTCCCATAAAATCCATCCGAGCTTTCCCACGAGGCATCTGTTGGCAGATGGTGTGTGCTGGCGTTACAAGGGAGGCTTTGTTGGGGCGAGGATGAAGTGTCGCTCGCCCCCTTTTACAGCGTTTGGGAGATGTTTGGTTCCACAGGACTTTGGAAGGAAACCTGAACCTGGAGGTAATGGAGTGTGCAAGCCAGATCTCGCAGACGAGAAACGCCGAGCAAAGGCGATGCTCCTGCTTTTGCCTAAGGTGCTCCTGAGAGCATCTCCCCTTTTTCAGACCTTTTTCACGCCATTCGCAGAGCTGCAGGGACTGGGGAGGTGCTTTACCAGCTGCAATGCAAGAGCTGCTAAATCTGCAAGATGGCCAGAGACTGTGCCCAAGGGAAGACACAGGGAAAGCCTTTAGCAAACAGAATATAACTGCCTGGGTTGTGATATGATACCATAGCCAGTGACGGAGGGGAAAACACAAGCTAAACTTGGGCTACCCTGCATCTGGAAAATGCTCAGATGCTGTAATTTCCCACAATCCAGAACACAACCCCAAGAAATGGTTCAGGCAGGATTAAACTGGAATTATTGGGGAAAAAAAAGAAAAAAGGTCTTGACTGGAAACTGTCCAGTAACAGCCTCATCTTCTCACCGCCTACCTGAGTTTGTGACAAGTTTATAGCTTTGCTGTGATTGTCCCTCAGATAAGATTATTCAGGATACTTCAATGCTGGAGACCTACTGACAAGTATCAAAGCAGAGAAATAAAAATGTTCCACGTCTGGAGCGATCGATTTATGAAGAAAGATCAAAAGATCAAACTCCTATTATCATTAATGTTAACATTAAGTGCACAAGTCTTTCCAGGAACTTCAAAGAATAAAGCTCTCAGATAAAGGTGAAGCTGAAATGTGGTTGTAGAATAAATAATCTAGATCTGTCCTGGCTGATGGAAGGAGGCAAATAAGCCTCCAAAGAGACAGAGGGTTCTCCTGTTATTTAGTGTTTGCTTAGGAGGATGGTCCTCACTCTGGAGAAACCACCAAAGGCTCATGTGAGTCATATAGCATGAAGCAGGAGAAAAGAAAAAAAAAAAAAAGGAAGGTTAAGGTAGAATAAGAATCAGAGAAGAGAAATAGTGTATTCTTGCTTTGGATAGGCAGAAACCCTGAATCTGAAGGCAGCCAAGGAAATTCCGACCATCTTTGAAGCTGCAGCTGCATTTAGACAGGGTTGACCCAAAGGTTGTCCCAATGTCCGTTCTTGCTGGTCTGTAAAACCCTGCCCTGACCCCATCTCCTCTGCAGTGTGTCAGGGATGGGGCTTTGTGCTGCAGAGCTGCCATGGGGGTCACAGAATGGTTTGTGTTGGAAGGGAAATTTAAAGATCATGTAGTCCAACCCTTGTGCCATGAGCAGGGACATCTTCAATTAGATCAGGTCGCTCAGAGCCCCATCCAACCGGGCCTTGAATGTTTCCAGGGATGGGGCTCCTACCACCTTTCCTCCCTGAAATGCTGCATCTATTCCTCTCCATCCCAAACTGGAGTCAAGCACAAAGAGAAACAACAGCTTTGGTGTCTGTGGTGAGAAGAAAAGTGGAAGCAACCCTAAAGCCACAGCACAAGCCACTGTGGTGCCAGGGACCTCCTGGGAAAGGATGGTTGCTCTGGGTGAGGCAAAGGAAGGCAAAATTGGGGTCAATGCTTTACGAGCACTGAGCTTTGTGCCTGGAGAAACACAGAATTGTTTAGGTTGGAAAAGACCTCTAAGATCATCAAGTCTGAGCGTTAAACTAGCAATTCCAGGTCGCCCACTGAACCATGTCCTTGAGCACCAGATCTACAGGGCTTTCAAATACCTCCAGGGATGGTGACTCCATCACTTCCCTGGGCAGCCTGTTCCAGTGCTCAACAACCTTTTCAGTGAAGAAATTTTTCCTAATGCCCAACCTAAACCTCCCCTGGGTGCAACTCGAGGATGTTTCCTCTTGACCTAGACACACATTTCCTCCCTGTCTTGTGTGTCTCACCAACGCTACCCATCTCTTCTGCAGGGCTGAAGGTAATTGCGTGACCTTAGAGATGCTGCCTGTGGCTCGCTGAAGAGGAAAGGGGGCTGCCCTTGGTGAAGGAAAGGCAGTCAAACACTGATTTACTCCAAGGACAAGCAAGAGAAAGTGATTTTTATTTTTTTTTTCTGCTGTACCTACAAAAAAGTAACCCATGATAATGCTGATTTCCTACAGAACTTTGAGTGCTCCCCCAGCAAACAGATATTTTACCCAGAACAGCACCTGGCAAACTTTATAAAGAGGGTTTTTTGTTTTTAAGCTGATGGTGGTGATGCTGATACCCCAAAGGAATGGGCATGAACTGACTCAGCTGGCCCTGGCATCTCTTCTCCTGCAAGGTGGCCAGAATTTCACCATTGCTTAGATTATTTTCCTATTATCTTTTTCTTTTTTTTTTACTGTAAGCAGTTTCCAAAAGCTTTCTAGAGGAAAATTGGTAAAATGAGGATAAAGTCAAGAAGACCTGTGCTGCAAAGAGATAAATGGGTGCTCAGCCATGTGGGAGCATTCCCTACAGATATCAGCCAGGAGAGCTGGGTGAAATCTTCCTGCTGTTTCTTCAAAACCTATATCCAGCTAAACCTTCCTTAAACTCTTCAAAACTGCTCAGAGTGCATCACTTGCAAAAAAAAAAGTGCATCTGTTTTAGTTCAAAGTACATTATTTTCTCTCCAGAGCCATTTATTAAATTAATATTCCCACCAGCCCTAATGAAGAACCTTCCTCCCAAGATGTCGTGTGCAGCCCCTTGCACACTGAGCAGGTTCTGCCAATATAGATCATCTTTAATGGCTTTAAAGTGAACCGAGCTTCACAAGGATAAATCAGGCACGTCGCACCCTGCAAAACACTGAGTTGTTTCCACTCCATTACCTCGCAGGACCACAAAACCTTCACAAAGCTCACAGCATACACAACCCAGGAGTAGATCATTGTACTTCCAGAAGTGCAACAGGTCACATTTTCCCAGGCAGGTGTAACCCAAATCTCCTTAAGAACCACTCATTCCCGCAGAAATTCAGGCAGCGGGAGGAGAAACGAAGAATTATTCTGCACCAAACAGAGCACGGACTTGTTTAAACAAGAAAGTTTCGACACTGCCCTAAGGTAAAATATAAGTGAAAGACAATTACACAGGTTAAAGCATGGCCAAGACATTGAGACGAGTGCAATTTCACCTACTAAGCGCGTCTCAGTGAATTCAATAACATTCAAGACCATGACATGAGGCCTCCTGTAAAAGAACAACTTCTTTTGTTTCACTCATCACGACGTGCTGCTCGCCAGAAAACAGGGACCTGCAGCCAGCAAAGTGCTTGGGAAGCTCGCAAAGCTGTTCTGCATCTTGGCCTGAGCACTGAAGCACTCAGGAAGGCTCCAGAGAAGTAAAAACCCCATCAGTAACCACAGAGAAATGGACTGTCCCACCAGTGGGCTCCAGCAAGAGCCAGGGAGAAGCAGCCCCCGAGCAAAGAGAGAGACACACGTCGGTTTGGCGTGCAAGAGCAGGTTCAGGCTGACAAAGGGTTTTCCCATCCAGTTATCTCTGAGGACTCTACGGAGGTTTAGAGGATGGAATGTGTCTCAGATCCTTTTTGGCCAGCAGAAGGGTCACAATGAGAAGGGTTGGGAGGTGTAGCTGGATGCTGGAGCAGCAGCAAACCCCATGCCTCACAGAAAAAGGTAAAAAGGGGTTTTTTTTCCTGTGGAAATGAGACAAACTGCCCTCCAGCCTCAGTATTTCAAAGACGCCCAGGGTACAATCCACTTCTGAGGAAAGGCTCCTGGTGCATTATTCATATTTCCTATGAACTGGGACCTGTTGGGCACACGTCGCTCCTCCTGAAGGGAAACAAGGGCCGTAGGCACAGCGTCTGCCACCAGCTCTCCAAAGAGATGCAGCAGAAGGAGTAAGACCATGGCTTCCCTAGGGAAGGCAAAGAGTTTCACCTCCAGGCTGAGCAAGGAGGGTGGCTGTGAGGAGGATCTCAGCCTTCACAGAGCTTGCCTGCCGCTGGAGGAAAGGAGGCTGCAGGGAGACCTGAAAAGAGGTTGTAGCAACGTGGAGGATTGTCTCTTCTCCTACGTAACAAGCATTAGGGCAAGAGGAAATGGCCTCAAGTTGCGCCAGGGGAGGGTTAGACTGTAAAAAAATTTTAGGACAAAATTTTTCAGTGAGAGGATTGTTCAGCATTAGACTAGGCTGCCCGGGGGACCGGTGGAGTCACCATCCCTGGAGGTATTTAAAAGATGTGTAGATGAGATGCTCAGTGACCTTGGTGGCTAGTTCCAACCCCCCCTGCCCTGGGCAGGGACACCTCTCTTCCACCAGACCAGGTTGCTCCAAGCCCCGTCCAACCTGGCTTTGAACACTCCCAGGAGGGGGCTTCCAAAATATCCCTGGGCAACCTGTGCCAGTGCCTCACCAACCTGTCAGTGAAGAATTTCTTCCTAATATCTAATCTAAATCTACCCTCTTTCGGTTTGAAACTGTCAGCCCTTGCCCTATCCCTGTAACACACGCAGCAGCTAGTGCTGGCAGCGAAGGAGGAACGCGCATATAAATGAACAAGGTATTTCTGTGCAATGTCAGAAGAGGGATCTGCAGCACTTGTCCTACCTCTTTTGGCATTTCCCGTGGGAAGAAGAAATAAGGCACGGCAGACAGGGCCACGAGGCTGGCTGCGACCAGGAAACCAAGCCACCAGGCGCCAACCCACCGTGGGTCTTTGTTGGTGAGCTGGACTTCATCTGCAACACAAATGGAGAAAATTAAATCTAATTAAGTCAAAGGTGGACAAAGAGAACCCAGTGCACTGAAGGGATGGCTATGGGTGGCCCCAGTCATCCCAAACATCAGCCAGCTCCAAAGTGGTGGCTCCCAACCTGGGACATATCATTTTATTTTATTCATTTCATCACATTTCATTCTTTGGTATCTCCAGGGTGTCTAAAACCCCACTCAGTCCTTTGGATAGAGACAACCTGACCTTGAATTTTTCCAGGGATGGGGTATCTACTACCTCTCTGGGCAGCCCGTGCCAGTTGGGTGGGAAGGACCCACTTATTTGGGCCCATCAACCCCAGCACTGACAGGACCAATCCCAGAGCATCGCCAGGTGATGGAAGTGATTTAACCAGACAGACAGCAGGTGAAAAGAGCCAGCCCTTGCCCCACAGGTTGCACCCTCATCTTGGAGGTTGGGATGCTCCAAGGAGCTGCTGGGTCAGTAGGTGGGATGCAGGGCGAAGGGTGCTGGCCATCCCTCGGAGAGCATGTTCACTCACCTCTGGTGACTTTGTCAATGTCGACATAAAAACGCAGCATGGCAGAGCCCAGCATGAAGCCCACCCCTGGCCCGATGACGGTCACGGAGAACAAGATGCCTGCAGAAAGGCGAGAGCAAAGAGGGGCTTAGCCCCATGAAAAAGGACCACGGGGACAAGGCATGCCTTGAGGCAGGACTGGGCTGGTCCAGGGTCCACCCCATCTGCCTCCAGTGCAGGCTATTTCCCCGACAGCTTTCTTATCTCACATCTTTCCAAGGATAACAGCCCCATGCTTTCCACGCTCTCTTTATAGGAGAGGTTTTGCAAAACTCAGATCTTTCCCATCACTTCTCTTCAGCCTCCTAGAGTGAAATGCACCCAGGAACAAGAGGTGCCCCTTGGCATAAGAAATTCAGAAGATGCAGAGGTTTTTTACAAGGTTAAAGAGATAAAAGTTATCAGCAAAGTCTCTTATGTGAATTACTGATAAAAAATTAAATATGTGTAAGATTCAACTACTACTGTCTGATAGGTGATCCTTTCAAATTCTGTTCAGAGGTTTGGAGCATCTACCAGAGCAAAATTTTATGCAGTATTTCCAGTTTCTTGACAGCAATGGCCTGGTTTTGAGCCACCCTTGCTGTCCCATTCAGTTCAAAACATCATCACAGATAACAGCTGGAAACAGGGCCAGAAGGACCTGCAAGGACTGTCTTGCCCATCCCATCACCCTTGGACACTCCTTTTAGGTGTGCATCCAAGCTGTTTTCCAGCATCGTCTCTATTGAAGGATACTTGCTCTCCTCTCAGATGGTTGATCCTGACTTTTTAGTTCCCTGCAAGTTTCCTTCTATCTAAAGTCTTCTTTGCTGCATCTTAAGCCCATAGCTGCCTCTGGTGAACAAAGGGACGAGACTGTTCTTTAAATTGTTGAAGCTTTTTTGGAAGAGGACATGGTTATTATATCCCTCTCTGGCTTATCACTCTCAGGCCAAAAATCCCAGCATCTCCCCTAAATCACATTTTCCAGCACTCCTGGTCTGTCTGCAGTTTGTCCAAGCTTGAAGGAGATAAACTCCTAGCACTGGGGAGAGCAGAAGGGCTATAGCAAGTTCTGCTCTTGTTAATGCAAATTAAGACTGTCTGGCCTTGCTATCAACCTAATTCTGGTTTCACCTCTTCCCAGAGCAGCCTTACCCAAGTAGAGGGGGGAGTTCCTCTCGCTGGCGAAATCATCGATGTAGGAGATCCCGAAGGGCTGGATGGGGACGCCACCGATGCCCAGCAGTGCCTGGGCGATGAACATGACAAGGAGAACCTCGTGGTTCTCCCTGGCAGCACGAGGGGTGCAACCAGCATCACTGAGGTTTCCCTGGGACCCCGGCACCCCAGGCTGGCACAGGTCAGTGGTGTTGCTGAACATGCCTGCGATGACAAGGGGAGAAGGTCTGAGGAGCTTGGTCTGGAGAAAGAGCTTCCCTAAAATAGCAGCGGGCATGTAAATGTGGTCTGGAGAAAGAGCTTCCCTAAAATAGCAGTGAGCATGTAGATGCTGGGTGGGAAATGGTGGCGAAAGGAAGTGCAAACAAAGTGCAAAGATACCCTGCAGATGCTCACGGCGAGATGGATGCACATGCCACAAAAAGCCACCTCCGTGGGAAACGCAGAGCTGGAGGTCACTTCAAGGGCCTTTGGTGGATCGTGCAATAAAGGTAAATGATCAAAGCTGTAGATTTCATGAGTAGCTGCTCGGGAACTCATTCTAACCGGAAAGCGATTACAAGGCTGCGTAAGTGAAAGTGCTGATTCTAGCACCCTTATCTTCCTTAAAACACTGGGTGAAACAGGATTTCCATGGTTACGCCTCAAATCATGGGCAATTCTGAGTGCTTGACACAGGGACACCTGCACCAGCGCTCCTGAAACGCATGGGTAATTGTTTCCAAACTGCTGCTACCACCTGACCCGTTTTCATCCATGAATTATTCACCTATTGAGACTTCCTTTGGTGGCTGCAGTGGAATGGGCCAGCTGTGCTCTCTCTGATGAGCCCGAGAAAAGCTCCTTAGCGGAGATTTCGAAATGATTTTCTGCAGCTTCACAGCAGCATTTGGGAAGGTAACGAGAAAGTGGTTTTCTCCTCTCTTTTCTCAACCCTTCACCTTCTTTCTGGGAGAAAATCCCAAATTCATTCTGACCTGCTCCACCACGAGTGATTTACACCTGCACGTTTCCCACAGGAGGTTGATTTTCTGGAGGGGATCTAAAACCTCAAGGTATTCCCTCAAAGACAGCTCAGCTAGACAGGGGAAAACAGGTGAGGTGCCCCACAAGTAGGAGAAATTCGGTGTGAAACCAACACTCCCTCACTGCAGAAAACATTCCTCCCCCAAAGCTGTCCTGTTGGGTTGAGTTAAGCTCCTTCCCATGCCTCGTGTGTTTGTGGGACCTTATCTTATCTACATTATGAAACTAAGGACGCAGTTCACATGAATGAGGCCAACTTGGCTCAACACATGGAAGACAAGAGCCCTGAGGGCTGGGGAAGACGATCCTTCTGTTCAGTGTTTGTCTGCTGCGTGGCTATGCAGAAGACAAGGGGAATCAGAGGCACAGCCTATGTTTTGATGGTTTGCACACCCCTTTTGGGTGGTTTCAGCTGTCCCCTGTCTCTGCCTCCCATGGTCAGCTGTTGCTTTTCAGGACTGTGACTTCTCATAAAACTAAAATTCCTGAAGGGCAAACCTACAGCTTGCAGTTCCCAGACTCTTGAAGGGAAGGTCATTTCCTTTATCTGCCCCAAAAAACATGAAATAAGTTCCTTGAGTACCTACTGGCAACAGACTGGTCGTACTCATAGGGTCCAGTTATGAAATGGGGGAGAGACATGAGGAACCCGGCCAGGGAGACAAGGATGGCACCGCAGCCGATGAAACGGGGTCTGTGCACTCGGCTCCCGAAGTAACTTACGAAGACGATCAACAACGTGTTTCCAACCTGCAGCAGGACACACAGACCAAGAGGTCTCACAAGGGGGTGATGGGAGCACGAGGAGAACGTTCACCAGGTAGACTAGGAGGAGCAAGCTGGTTTTCACCTCATTGAAGGAAGCGAGCAGCCCTGACGTCTGGCTGGAGAGGCCATATCGTCTCTCGATGGTTGAGATGGAGCTCTTCAGATAGCCAGAGACCAGGAGCTGGGAGAGCTGCAGGAGCCCATGGCAGAAAACGAAGAACTGCCAACACAAAAAGAGAACATCCAGCCTGATTACTGCGAGCTGCAACATAACAAACCACAACTCCTACACGAAGGCACAATTATTGAACGTGAACCTTTGAGCATGAGCCTTTAAAATATTACACCCGCTTCTGCCACCAGTGGTCTTCTGAAATTAGGTCAGGGCCTTAGTCCGCTGCCAAAAATGACAACAGGGTTAGTATTTGCAAGGAAAGTGTAGTTTCTTGAGCCGAAATATGGCTTTGGACAAACAGATCATTTCAGCTGGGATGCTGCTAGTTTGTGTTGGCCTCGACCCTGACATCCAGCAGCAGAAGCAGGAGGTTGCACAACTTCCCCGCTCCTGTCCGGCAGCCATCCCCAGTGCTGGCAGGAGCTTTTCTGGGACAGGAACGAGCCCTTCCAAACACAGCAACAAACAGCTTCTTTAGAGAAAGTCAAGAGAAGGTCAGGGAGAATAATTCAGAGTTTCTGTTTTCCCTTCCTTCTTGTGAAATCCTGGATGTAAAGGACATACCTCCTTCAGGAAAAGATGATGGTTCTTTCACACTTCCAGAACGAAACCTTATTAAAGACCATCATCTCCCAGAAAATCGTCTGACCTCATCTCCTCCCAAGTTTGGGACATACTGGTGCTCAGCTGCCCGGGTGGACACATGGTTTGAGCTGCCCCACCATTACTGAGAGCAGCACCCACCTTCCTGCTTCTCACACAGAAGCATTTTGTAAGCATCAAATGAACTGGCCCAGGAGGGATGGAGACCATTTCTCTTTTATCTACAGCTCTGCAAAGTACTTGCCAAAGGAAAGGACCTGGCAAGCCATCTCCTTCCCTGCTGCCACGTGGCTTTCCACAGGCGTCCTTCCAGTCCTCAAATGAGTTAAAATAAACTAACCAACCCAAACCATCGCATGCCCTAAGGAGATGGAGCACTCATCTCACTGCAGGACAGGTTGAGCACCTTGCAGGTGCTGCCCTGAGCCTTGGATGATGCTCGAAGCCACAGATTTTGCTTTTGGCTGATGTTTTCCTGGTCACTGACCAGAGCAGGTCATTGCTCCAGCTCCATGGGTTTTGCAGCCACCTCTCCCCCGGCAGGAATCTCTCCCAAAGAAGCTGCTCAGCCTGGCCTGGATTTCTGCTATGTCTTGTTCTGATCCAGGGCTGAAGTGGGGTCACTGCCAAACTGAGTTGCTCTGTAAGCAGAGGGACTATTTACAGGAGAAAAGGGGGGAGAAAGAGAATAGTCAAGGCCTCCCAGCTCCCTGAGAGCTCAAACACCGTGTTACAGGTACCATCACCAAAACTGATGTGTTGACATCACGCAAAGCAGGATGCAATCCAGGACCTTCCCCGTCCAAGCTCATGTCAGCACTGAGGTGTGCAACCGTGTTTGGACTAGGAAAACATCATCCAGCCAAAGGAAATCTTTCCCAGTGTCAGCTTTGCTACAACTCCTACATTCCTGGAAGACATGCTGGCTACGTCCAGGCACTGGTCCCTGCATCCATGAGCTCAGTTGGAAATGTTGAGGTCAGATAATTTCTTCCAGGCATCCGTAACACGTGGCCCAATGGGTGCACAAAGGCAGGACCTTCAGGGCAGGTTTGTTTGCACCTGTTCAGCACCCTCCCACATCCTCACAGCACAGGAGGTCAAAGTGGGTTGGGAATCTGGTATTTTTATATTTTATAAAAAACATGGCCCTGCAAAGGACTTGCAGTGGCACGGTGTCAGCACCGGGAAAGGACCCCAGTTCTTCTGGCTCCAGGGGCTGTTTGCTGTTAGCCATCAGATCACAGCACAGCTGGTGATCTGCCAGGAGGAGAAGGAACAGACTCATGGACTTGAGAACTGCTGGAGAAAATATACATCCCTCTCTGTCTTTGGCTGCGCATATGAGGCTGCGTTTTGTCCTGCAGCAAAAAAAAAAAAAAAATCACTTGTTTACATTCCTGTATCTGGTCAAGACATCTGGCACTCTAACTTGTATGGTCTGGAAAGATGCTCTTCACGCCTGGAAGGGGAGACCGTTACTGACACCAGCGTGACCCTCATAAACAGAGGGAGGGATTTCCCTGCAGACCAGCTGCTGCAGAGTGTAAGCTCAGCTCTGCTCAAGAGCCACAGGGCATAAATGCCTACAGCATCTCCAGGTTGCCAGAGGTCATACGGACATGCACACCAACATCTCAGCAGGGCTAAGCCTGCTTTCATCTAAATCCTCCCCTGCTTCTTCATAGTCCCAGCAAAAAGAGGGAGAAGCAACAGACAGCAGTGTTGTCAAGAATGATGGCAACACACTAAAAAACAAATTATGTCTGCTTCTTAGCTCCCAGGAAACAAACCTCCCAGCCTAGAGCATCCCTCTCCAACCTCTCAAAGCACAGGCTGTGAATCCTGTCCACACTGCAACCCTAAGACAGGATTGAAAGAGGGATCCGATACCAAAATCTGTGATTCCGGTCTCCTCCATTCAAATGCATGGCCACAAGCCTGGTTTTGCTTAAGTCCCAAAGGCTGAGTTGATACTTGTAAATGAAAGAGGCTGGGGACCATTCTCTGATGCCGAGGCCAATATGGACAGAATCACCCACATCCGTCCTGCTAAACTCACTGAGCCTCCAAAATAGGGCAGGGTCACTCAAAGCACTTGCTGGGAATGATCCCCAGCCTTCAGCATCTCAGGTGTTTGGGTTTTTTGCAAAGTGGTAGCTGGCCCTGGGCCAAGTCGTGGTGATAATTCAGAGGCACAGCCTGATGAGCCTGAGGTCTGCTCAGGGTTTCAGTGTGCAGAGAGCCCTCTCCATCCCTGGAGGAGCTGATCCAGGGACTGGTGTCAATATACCAAGCTGTGCTGGGGTAAAGGTGCAAGGCAGGCTCGGTGCTGCCTTTGGGATGTGCCCAGGACCTCAGCCACACCATGATGCTCACCATGAGAGGATTCGGGGTTTTCACCCAGCAAGCTGCTGCTTGCAGCTCCTCTGGCGATCCAGACCAAAACCCTGCACTGGAAGAAGGACCCATCACTTTCTGCAGCCCATGGAGCAACAACCACCTGTATCTCCCCCTCAGTCTGCTTGGGTTTTGGGGGATGCCCTCCACGCCACAAGCCTGGAGGGAGGACTTCAGGGGATGAACATCCAGATTTGGAGTGCAGAGAGCTCCTTCCCTGAAATCTGCAGGGCGTTTTTATAGATTTGCCCTTTTCCTGAAAAAGAAAAGCAGCAGCGCAGGTCCTGGCAAACACAGAAAGGAACAAAAGCCTGGGTCACTGCAAGGGTATGAGGACATTGGTGGTAGCAGGACATCCCGAGGGGATTGCAGCAGCTTAAGGAAGCCAGAGGGTATGAGGACAAGGGGCCAGGGTAATGTCAGGAGCTGGTGGGGTGGTTTAAGACAGCATAGCCAGAGCCCTCGGGCACGCACCACGTCCCACCGAGCGAGTAGGATGGTGAAAGAGCTGCAAAAGCATCCGACCACGGAGCAAACAACAGGATGAAACAAAGGGAAGGAAATCCCCGCAGGCTGCCCGGCAGAGCCTCCTAAGATCAAGCTATCGATAGCAGTTTGTAATTAAACATTTCAAACTCTTTTTCTTCATCCCGTGCCTTTTTTGCAAATGACTGTTAACAGCGAAACATGTTAGAGGGGTCAGCATCCAACATTCCTGTGCTGTGTGTATTGCAAGAGCAAAGATCGAGAGATTTATAAAAAACTGGGTGCCCAGATGGCGGCTGCCCCAGTTGCTGCACATAAGTAGTTAGACACAAGTCAGAACCCCAGAGCAAGCAGGGGAACATACAAAAATCAAGATGGAAATGGTTGAGACAGGAATGTGAAGACCATCCCCTGCATTTTCTCCAACTTCAGCAGAATTCAACTTGTTCAGGGGGAATGTCACAGAAAAACTGAATGTTTTGTGGGATCTGCCAGACTTTCTGTGCTTCCTATTTCTCCATGATGGTGATTTACTTTCCTAAAGTAGTAAAGTGGGAGGTCTTGCAATTAAAGCCGTGCAAAGTCTCCTTGCTCCTCAGGGAGTCGTTGTGGGCAACCACCCTAACCATGGGGCAATTTTAGGCTGGGGAATATTTTAATGAGTGAGAACTAGAGAGCTGGTAACTGCTAGTACATGATTTCCAGTTTGTCCCATTGTAGCTGTGAAGATGGGGGGGGGCGAGGTTGAGCCCTGGCAGTGTGTCTGTCACAGGGCTCCTCTGGGACACTAAATACTGGGTGCAGGACTGATCACATGCAGACTCAGAGGCCAACTTGCACTTTTCTCACCTGGATTTGAGAGACAGCTCTCTGCATCATCTTTCTGTGCCATTTCGTTACTTTTCCCAAGGACCTGAGGATGGGATCCCTCCCTGCTTGGTGGGATGAGCCAGCCTGGATCTGACGGCTACCCCAGCAGGAGGAGAAGATCTGAAGCTGACCTGGGTCAGCAGACACAAGCTTTTTCTCAGGACCTGTGTCCTGGATGCAGGACATACCCCTGGAAAGACAGGAGCAACCCCAAGGCAGCTGCCTGGCATCTCTTTCCACGAAAGGCTAAGTCACGTTCACATCCTTCCTCCTCTGCATCAGTAGAATTAAAACAATTAGGAGAATCCAAATGAGCACTTGCATAGGCTGAGGAGGAAGGAAGGGAGAGGGGTTTTTTTAATGGCTTTTTTTTTAATAAACATCTGTGAAGCGCTACTATAAGAGCCTGCTTTAGTTCCGTGTTGGGATAACACCAAACATGGCACTAGACCAGGCACAGAGGGTGCTCGGTACTGATATGCCCCTGCCAAAAACAACGCCCTTGCACTGCCAGGGTGCAGAGCAACCTTCCTCCTCCAAGGATGTGTCACCACCGCTTCCCACCTCCTGTGAGGCATGGAGAGCGCCCAAGACATATTTCCCCAGGGAAGGGCAGCATCCCCACCAGGTCTTTGGTGAGGTGCCCTCACCCACAGGTAACAACATCCCAACCCAACGTCTACACGGTCCACAACCAGCATGGAATGCAGGCGTCTCTGCTCTACCACATGTTGAACGAGGAGCTTTTATGTCATCATGTATTCTTGGAGGAACTCACTGCCTTTCTGCTTTTCTCTATGGTTTTGAATATATTTTTGCAGACTTTGGTCTACGAAGCCTTGCATCACATCAGGAAAGTATTGCTGCTCCCACTTGGCATGTGGAAGAGAACAAAGAAATGTACTCAACCCTAAGCAGCCAATAAACTGCAGAACTGGGGATTAAACACCAGTATCTCCTCTATTGGTGGTCCAAAAAAAACCTTCTTACAAAGCTTCCGTTGTGTTTCTAGTGCTGATCATCCAGTTTGGCAACAAAGCCTCCGTGTAAGGGCTCTGAAAGCTGCACACACAGTCTTGCCCCAGTTGCCACAGGGAAGTCCCTATCACGCTGTTTCCATGTGTTTGGGAGTCTTCTGCTGTTATTTTAAGAACGAGTTTTGTGCCTTAGCATGTGATATAATACTATGCACTGGGCTGTGCTTACAGAGAAGAGAAAGGAACCAGCTTGTTCTAGTCTATTCAAAACAAGCTGCATGTAACCGGGCACAAGTCCCTACCACTGCTCAGTTCCACTTTTAATGAAGGCATGGGGCAGGGACAG
The DNA here is from genome assembly GCF_000703405.1 of Apaloderma vittatum. Classification (NCBI taxonomy): domain Eukaryota; kingdom Metazoa; phylum Chordata; class Aves; order Trogoniformes; family Trogonidae; genus Apaloderma; species Apaloderma vittatum. The sequence goes on along the minus strand of NW_009706309.1, from coordinate 3,897 downwards.
CTCTAGTTTGTTCTTGAACTAAAGCACAGAGCAGAAAACTTCAAGGGCTGAAGCTCCTGCAAAGGGTGAATGTGCTCAGCCAGCTCCTTGATAGCTTTAGGAAATGGGGACACGCACGCCATCCCTTGAGGAAGGGTGTTGGATCCACAGCTGTGTCTGCAAATCATAGAATTGTTTGAGTTGGAAGGGACCTTAGAGATCATCTAGTTCCAACCCCGCTGGCTTGGGCAAGGACATCTCCCACCAGACCAGGTTGCTCAAAGCCCTGTCCAGCCTGACCAAACAAACCTGGAAGCCACCTCTGGGGCATGAATGTCACTGGGTACACGCTCAAGGTGCAGGGTGGCAACAGGCAGGGTCTGGCAGGGATGGGGAACACGTGTCCATGGGACCACAGCATTGCTCTGGGGGGACTCGTCTTCCCAAGGTGTCCCTGCCAGGGAGGACCTCACTGACTTTGTCAACAGCCCAATGCCTGAAAGCGTTTGCATCTCAAACAACCCAGCAGCAACTGCGTTAGCAAGCAAAGTCTTCTAACATCCTTCAGGCCTTCCAGATATCCCAGTTTTACTGGACAAAACCTCTTTTCATTGACTACAGTGGATCACGCTATGGACTGTGCTTTACTGCCAGGCAATTAATCCCTCTCAGCCTGCTTCCACTTCATCTGCAGGTGAGCTGCTCCTGTAACACAGGCATAATCTTTCCAAAAAAGCTTCTCCTTCTGTAGCAGTCTCCATCAGAGGATCCCAAACTACTTCTCCACATTGCTGAATAAGGAGTTCTTCAGCAGAACTGCTCTTCTCAAACTCTTGTGTCCAGCATGGGATGCTTAATGCTCTTTTAAGGCAAGACAAGATGTTGGATTTTACTGGGAAAAGCGTCAGACCTGGATTTAAGCTGCTCTGCTGGACTGTAGGAATTTGTGCCAGGTATCTCTAAAGGCTCAGGGACCACCTGCCCCAGGAGCATCCCCCAGAAGGGCAGTTTTGAATTTTGAGCTTCTCAATTGCATTTCTACATGTGGCAACTAGTTTTCATTACCTGCTCTCTCTCTGGATATATATATATATCTACAAAAACTGCAGTGCTGTGATTTTTGGTCCTTCAGCCACTTGAAATGTGTAAACCATATTGTGCAACATTTTTGAGTTTCTGCAAGAACCATTCAAACCCAGGACTCGAAGTTATGTTTTCTGAGGAAGTCATTTAGAAACCGGACAGGGTGACCTAACTTCTTGAAAGAAAAAAAAACAAACAAACCCAAACCCCAGCAGAAAAAAAAACAAAACACAGCAACAACAAAAAAGAATTCTGAGGAAAATATCCTGTTCTGAGTATGATTGTGTGAGTGACATGTATGGTCAGATCAGCTTTGCCTTATAGGTGCAAACGAGTCCTTCAGCAGTTTAATGTGGAACATAGAACTGGAAGAAAGGATTTGCTCTCCTTGACTGTGGGCTGCAGCCAGGATAATGCCTGGCAATGCCAAGATACACCTAGCAATGGCTTCATCAAGGCTGGTCCCAGCCTGCGGCGATTGCCATCACCCCTGCAGCCTCCTGCAACACTGCTCTGACCTGGGAGGATCAGTCAGGATTTCCCTGCTGAATTTTCCAAGCAGAAACCCAGCTATAAGGTGTCTGTCAGGAGCACGGACACCCCTTACTTCTGCCCTTCTCAGGGTGGGCTCCCAGAAAGCAACAGACTGTAGCAGACACAGACAGTTTCAGAGCTGCCCTGCCCAGCTCTGCCCTGCAATCCTCCCTGGCAAGAGCTTCTTCTACATCTACCTTCACAGATATCTTCGCTCAGCAAAATAGATGTTGTCTCTGCTCACAGACACGAGCTGACTTGACAGCTCAGAGACTTTAATCTTTGAAGTTTAGAACCCCTTTAATATATCTCTGCAAGGAAAAATCAATAGGATTTTATTTTTGAAGATATTCTTGCTGGGAAGAGAAAAAAAAAGACAACAACCAGCTGAATGGACTGAAAAGTGGACTGGGGCAGAAACATCGGGACCGCATGGCTCCTGTGCCTCCAGGTTCTGCAGCTCTGGTAACTCTCTATCTCCATGGCTGCTTCTGAGCTCATTTCCCCTCTTCCACAAAGGATTTCACTAGGATTTGTAAAAATAAAAATAAAAATAAAAAAACCAAACCAAACCAAAACCCAGAGAAATCTTAACCCATTAACACTGGCTGCCATCTTTTGCTCTACAGACGGCTGAGATTCTCTAGCGAGCCAGGTAATTGGCTTCCAGCTGCACTGAATGTAGCAATAAATCGATTACAATGCTATCGTCCCGGACAAAGTGCAATTATTGCGCTAAAAGAGGACAAACCAGATGCTGCAGGACAGAGGGATATACCCCAGGTGTAGCCTGTGGTTCTGCAAAAAGCTCCTCAGATATTCAGCTGGAGAGGACTGAGTCCAGCAGGACACATAGAGCATTGCATTGCCATAAGACCGAAGAAACAAGTTTTATAGGACTGGCTCTGGCTTACATTAAAATTAAATGAAAAAAACAGCAGAGAGAATGAGGAATCTGGTCTCCCAACTTGTCAGGTCACTACCAATTCTCCCAAGTAAATGAAACTGTCATTTCCCACCCACACTTGAAGTGATACGCTATGAAAACCTCATGTTAAATCATGTATGTGCATAAATGCACATGCCAAAGAAAATCCCCAAGCCTGTTGTTGCACAGTGACAGAAAAGCATTTTCCATCTTGTTCTCCATTTATTCACCCAGCAGCTTTTGACCTCCATATTGGAACTAGATGATCTTTAAAGGTCCCTTCTAATCCAAACCATTCTATGATTCTGTGCCACCTTTGGCTCCCCCAAACCTCTGTGCCTCAAACTCCCACTTCACAGCAGGCAACTCCTGTAGGAAAACACTCTGAACCTGTCATTTCTGGACAGGATGACCTTTAAAGGTCCTTTCCAACCCAACTCATTCTAAGAGCATATTGAAAGTTGATGCTCACAAGCTGAAAAAGATGCAATTGTCATCCAGCTAGGCCAACAGCTGGCTTAGCTTTAGTTTCCTGCTTCCTTCTGACGTGTGACAAAAAAGCACAGAACTTCTGAAATGTCCTTTTTGTAGAAAAGAATATGGAAATATGAGCTTGATCCTGATGGAAGCTGAGTATTCACTTTTTTTCCCACGTCGCTGCAGTCAATGCTGAGTATTATTTTCACCTTGAAGATGTTTGTCTAATCTAAATCATAGAATGATAGAATGATAGAATGATAGAATAATAGAATCATAGAATCATAGAACTGTTATGGTTGGAAAAGACTTTTGAGATCATCAAGCCCAACCCCTATCCAAGTGTTTACACCTTTTTTCTTTTGAGTGTTGCTACACTTCTCCAATAGTACCTTGCAGCAGGCCATCTGCTACACAAGTGGCGTGATCATCATCATTACACGTGATTTTTAAAAAATGCCACTAGCACTAGACAAAGAGAAAAGGATTCTCCACCACCTCTGGGAGCTAAGGATCATGGATCCTCCTCTGCAAACAACTGAGTGTGCAAAGAATGAGCTGAGCAGCTCCCCTGGCACCCTCACAGGCATGGGTAGGAGGCAAGAGGCCATGCATATCTGCGCATAAACTCAAGATTTATGTTCTAATCTCATACAAACAACACTGGACATACCATCAGAAGAGCTCAGCTCCTGTTGCATCCAGCCTCATGCCTCTTCTCAGCTCTCATAAGGGGAGAAAAAGAGACCTCCACCCATGGTTCCCTATAGCTCAGTGGTTTGGGTGCTCCAGGTCAGAGGAAATGTGGCTTCATGCCTATATTGGCTATCTGTAGCCACGTTGGAACAGATTGCCCAGATGATGTCCCATCCCTGGAAGTGTTCAAGGCCGGGTTG
>NW_009706308.1:401-4143 GCF_000703405.1 Apaloderma vittatum | reverse complement strand
GCAGCCTGATCTAGTGGTGAATGTCCCTGCCTATGGTGGGGGATTGGAACTAGATGATCTGACAATTCTACAATTCTATATGGAACTGAATACACTTATTGGTCACCTGTCCTGTGTGCTACCCACCGGAGGTGTAACCTTTTACTTCCTTGGGACCTCTCTTACTTCCGAGCACAGCACACATGGTCTAGCAGTGGCCTTGGTTATCATATAAGCAAGAGCCTTTCTGCATACCAATCGAAGCAGTAACTATAAACATCAGGCATTATCACTTGTAGTAGACACTGTCTGCAAAATCATGCTGTTAACTTCAGAAACTGCAGCCTCTCAGAAGAGGCTGAGCTGAAAAGTAAAATCCCTGAACAGAAATGGTTCTGTTTAGTGCAAATCAGGACAGTCAGGTATTTATGACAAAAACGAGAATAGATGAAGTCAGACAGCTCTTACTCATGGGGTAGTCAAAGTACAGATGGGATTCATTGTTGTTAAGGCTGTGTACAACAGTTCAAGAACATCAGGAACTCAAAGAGGGGTTTAGCGGAAGCAAATACTTTCCACTGAAGCAGAACATGAGACCTAGTCTAACTATGGTCACTTCTGGAAAGAAAATTGACTGCACAAACAACAACTAAATGACATTGGCTTTTCGGCCTTTTAGGAATGGTGCTATTCTGCATACATACCATAAGTACATCACCACCTCCCAGGATCAGTGGGATGGATTCTGCTTGGATATCCGTAGGAAGACTACAGAAAAGAACACATTAACACAAATCAATGTTATCAGTAGGAAAGTGGATTTTTGCTTATATAGGAACTCACAGTAACCATGGTCACCTGCAAGATGGGAAACTGCAAGTAAATGTTATTCTTCTTGGCTTGCAGGTAAGGAAGTGAAAAGGATTGCATTTACAAGGAGAACCTAGAACTGGAGACATATCTTGACAGGAAGCGACTAGTTGATGCATTTTGATTCAACTGCACTCTGATAAGAGGGCTGCGTCTCACATCTTTATGGTAAAATGTAAAATAAACAGATTAATTATATATTCCCTGTTCTCCTCTTTTCAAATAAGTTTTACTTTTAAAGCCATGTAAAAAGCTGTCAATTACAAGACTTCTATTCAAAACAAGAAAAAAAGAAAGGTAATTAAGTCTAACCAGCATTTGCAGATGACCACAACACATTAATACTATGAGAAAAGAACTACACATACTAAGATTGTCCACAGTGACATTTCAAACAACTATTCAAAACAAACTCTGAAGTCAAATATTGTAGTCAAACAAGCAACTAAACCAAGGAAGAATAGCTTCTGTAGAAGACTGACACACAACATTAACTCTGAAGAACACAAATTCAGACCACAGTCTGGAAAACATTTACTAAACTAGCACCAATTATGTGACAGTATTTCATCCAATAATCCCACAATATATACTAAATAAATCAGAAGTACAGAGGCAGAAGCACAGAGGCTTTTATCAAAAAATTGACATTGAATTATAAGCTGTCATGCCTTGTTTGTCCAAGCGTAAATGTTACTGCTGCAGTCACTGTCTGTGTTCTTCAGTTCACACTAAAAAGAAGCACGTAAGATGCAATGACAAAGGAAAATACATATCTGCTTTTTGCTAGTGTGAGAGTAGAGGTATTTTAAGCAGCATGTCATCTATCATCGAAAGGCAAATTAGATTTTTCCCAGGCTCAAGTGTTCCTACTTACAGCCAGTCCATTTCCTCCACTGCTTGAGCTATCTCAGGCATAACGCCCATCTCTGTAAGACAAGAAAAAAAAGGAACAAGTAGCGTTATTCAGCTCAACATAGCCCAAAAGATTTCCAAGTGTCAACACCACTTCCAACTATAGACAAAAATTAAAAAGCATTCTTTACGGCAACAGCATATGCAGCCCTCTCTACAGAAATGATACATAAGAAATGTTCTCCCTTCCCCATATAGAGTTTTGACAGTTGTCCTCACTTACAGCAGAGTAAGTCAGGCATGTACTAGGCAGAGGGGCACAAACACACTGGAAACCAAGTAGCATTTCAAGGGCAAAATACTTATGTCTGCACATTTAAGGAAACTGTCTACGCAAATAATAGGGAAGGCTTTGTTCTTCACAAACATCCTGACTCTTTCTACAGCTGACATGTAAACAGATCAAAAAAATTCAACCAAACAAAACACAACAAAACATCCTCAAATTTAAGATGCTTAAGTTTCTTTTCGATAAATCTCACCCTACAAACTACAGCACATATTAACTAGATGATGCTTTAACTTTCATAGTTATCCATCACATGCAGCTTTGCAAGTTCTTTTCCTTAGATATCCATTCTTGCAAACTCATACCAAGGTCTGATGGTTGTACCTCAGACAAAAGTTAAATATGAAGGCACATAATTTTTATGTTGATAAGCATTAAAAAAAAAAAAAAAGAAACCTGCAGCTATTGAACAAAGGCAAGAGCAGACCTTGAGCAACCCAAACAATGGCATAATACCATCAAAATAACAATTCAGCTGCTGGCTATCTTTTCAGGTGCATTGGGTTACTCTAAATCAATTAAGTACAAAGATGCACCTTTCTAAAGGGAGCTTTTACAAGCTAGCCTTTCCGCTGTCATGTGCTGGGTTTCACATATACCACACATGTACACACAGAGAGCTGGGCTGACATATATGAATGTATACAGCCAGAATTTTTTTTCTATCTTCTATAATGTAAATGCTGCAGTAGGCATGTTTTATTTGCAACACGATTTCAAAAAACTTTAGTATTTTCAAGTGCTAGGATGTACTCCCACAAAATTAGGCAATTCTCATAAAGCTTTTCATTATGATAAAAATAGTTGATGATGCAAATTCTACGTAAATCTCTACATTACTTTTTTCAATTTCTAATATATTTCCAGTTTAATTCAATATACAGTAGAAGAGTTTAATTAAAAACAATGGCACTATGATATTTTCCCCAACTATAGCCAAACTAATCCTGCTGTCTAGCTTCTAAACTAATTTTTAGATCTATAGAAGTAGCACCTGCATTTTCCCTCCTGATTAGATATGAATAATTCAGTAAAAAGAAACTAATTAAAAACTTCACACATACAAAAATGCCCTCATGTTGGCTGTTCACCTACATGCACATATATGTGCATGGGGTGGGGGGGAGAATCAGTGACACTTCCTCCTTCAGCTGTAAGCTTTTAGATTACAGTTTACACACATCACAGAATCACAGAATGTCAGAGGTTGGGAGGGACTTCGAAAGATCATCTAGTCCAACACTCCTGCCAGAGGATGATCACCTACAGTAGGTCACACAGGAACATGTCCAGGAGGGTTTTGAATGTCTCCAAAGGAGACTCCACAACCTCCCTGGGCAGCCTGTGCCAGTCTCCCTCACCCTCACTGTGAAAAAGTTTTTTCTAATGCTTTTGTGGAACCTCGTATGCTCCAGCTTGTACCTATTGCCCCTTGCCCTATCACTGGATGTCGCTGAAAAAAGCCTGCCATCATCCTCCTGATACTCATCCTTGATATATTCATAAACATTACTGAGGTCACCCCTCAGCCTCCTCCTCTCCAAGCTCAAGAGACCCAGCTCCTTCAGCCTTTCCTCATAAGGGAGACGTTCCACTCCCGTCATCATCTTTGTGGCTCTGCGCTGGACTCTCTCAAGCAGTTCCCTGTCTCTCTTGAGCTGAGGGGCCCAGAACTGGACACAAGATTCC
>NW_009706308.1:0-358 GCF_000703405.1 Apaloderma vittatum | reverse complement strand
ATCTACTAGCTACTCCCCTTCTAATACACCCCAGGATGCCATTGGCCTTCTTGGCCACGAGGGCACATTGCTGGCTCATGGTCATCTTGCGGTGCACCAGAACCCCCAGAATCCCTTTCTCCTACACTGCTCTCCAGCAGGTCAGTCCCAAAGCTATACTGGCACATGGGGTTATTCTTTCCCAGATGCATGTCAAATCGTACCACAGAACAAAGCTAGTCCTATTAAAAAAATAGTTATTATCCACTACAATAGGCAGAACAGTTATGATGAGCTTCCTGTTACAGAAACCAGCCAGCGTGAGGAACGAGTCTGACTTTCAAGCAGCCCCAGTCGCCGGATGCACACACAGCCCACA
>NW_009706307.1:0-12730 GCF_000703405.1 Apaloderma vittatum | reverse complement strand
AAGAAAGGAAGTGGATGTGGTGTTGGGTCAGAGGTCTGGGAGAGGTGGCTTGTAGGTGACGAGTTCTTCAAGTGGCACTTGTTGCTCTTGAGGAAGGTGCCCACAGTGGAAGCTGCTGTGCAGAAATTCAGGTGGTGAGCCAGAGGTCCTCCAAGAGTAATTGTCACCTTGCTGACTTCTCTGGGATTGACCTTCCTGGGTGTCCCAGGTGACAGGAGCTGTAGTGAGGGGTGTTTGTGGGAGTGTGTCACTGTGTGATTTCTCTAGAAGTCAGTGGAGCTCTTGTGGGTTTGTGCAGCGGCCCCTGGAGCACTGGATGAGGTTGGAGTCCTCTGCTCAGTGAGCGCCAGGTGGATCATCTCTGCCTGCTTATATTTGGACACGCTGGTGCTACTTTTCACAGACTGAAGCTGTGAGAACTCCTGCAGTGGGTGACAAGACCAGGGAGTAGCTGCAAAAGAGCTGAAAATCTCAGAAAATGTGGTGGACCGGTAGAGATGTTTCAGATATTGCTTTGCTGCTTTTCTGTGCATGGAGAGTGCTGTCAATATTAATGGACATGGATTTTCTGTTATTTAATGATCTGCTGGTTTATTGTACTTGAGTAGAAAGTGAAGATACAGAGAATTAATAAGTGTTAAAAAGCTGAGACTTCTCCATTGCATAAACCACCATCGTTTTCAGTCTCTGTGCTGGACTAGTATGTTGACAAGTACTTTGAGACATTGCCTGTGTTCCAGTTAAGGTGTTGCCGGCCTGAAAATGTGTCAGCAACAATGATAAAGAACAAAGAATATGAACTGAGGTGGATAAAGTTCTCTTTGAGATACAGCTTCATAAAACAGAGATAGCAAATTGAGAACTGAAATGCACAGGCAGGGGCAATAGGGACAGGTGTCCTGCGAAGAGTATAGGGACACCGACCTGTTGTGCAGGGATGGGTAAAGAAAGGCCAAGATGCAGCTGGAGGTGAACTTTGCAAGGGATTCCAAAACTAAGAAAGGCTTATACAGGTATGTCAGCCAGAAAAGAAGGTCAAAGAAAAATGTACCCCCTCCCAGTGAGCATGACTGGCAAGCTGGTAGTAATAGAAGAGAAAGCCGAGGTACTCAATAACTTTTTTGCCTCAGTCTTCACTGGCAACCTCTCCTCCCACACCTGACAAGCACACAGATCACATGATGGGGACTGGGGAAGCAAAGTCCCTCCCACTGTAAGAGAAGATTATGTTTGTGATCACCTGAGGAACTTGAACATACCTAAGTGTATGACACCTGACAAGATGCATCCCAGACTCCTGAGGGTACTGCCTGGCATAGTTTCCAAGCCACTGTCCATGATATTTGACAAGACACGGCAGCCAGGTGAAGTCCCTGGTGACTGGAGAAAAGAAATATTAGACCCATTTTTAAAAAGCACAGAAAGGATGATCCCAGGAACTACCAAATAAGTTTTGGAAAATCACTAAAAATGTCAGATAGCCTGCACATGGTGGTGTCAAGGAAGACTGCACAGAATATTGAGGTAATTCATATCTTCTGAATGCTAAAGAAAGCTTTTGTGGAAAGTGGCCAATTCTGAGATTCAGAAAAACCTGCTGGAGTTGTAGGGGTCTTAGACAACCAAGAAAAAAATTTGAAAAATGACACTATTGTAATGCCGTTTTCTTTCTACCTCTTCTCTCCAGCATGGTGAAAGATCTCAAACAGCCTTGACCCTTTCTTAGTTATATTAACGTATTTAATAAAAGGGACAGGCTATAATTCCCATGTATCTGCATTTAAATAATCTCGCTTCACATTCCTCTGATAGGTGTGACTGGCAGGGGAAGAAGACAGATTTAGCTAAGGCTCCTTTCTAAAAATAGATAATCAATTTCAGTTCAAGCCTCGCAGGTTATAGGAAAAGAAAATGATTTTTCTTGGGTACGTAATGAGCTTGAGTTTTCCTGCTCAAGAATGGTGAATCCAAGGGTTTAAAAGAAAAGGAATTGTATTTAAAGGGATAAAATCGCAACTCTGCACAAACACTCGTAGGCCTGCTTACTAAAATCAGTAGGAAATCCTGAAAGCTTCTCAGCAATGTAGCCCACTCCCCTGTTTTACCCGGAGCTGGAAGTCTGTTATCTATCTGTAAGGAGATGTTGCTCTTAAAACTCTCTTACTGTTTCCAGGTGCAGGGATCCCACCTCTGACATTGGGTCACTGTTCTTTGCAACTTCAGCCTACAGAGCCTTGGTTCTGTCTGCAATTTCACACTGCCCCCATAACATTTCAGGTCCTCAGGAAGGAGTCTGTGGCAAACAAACCCCAAAGAGAACCCTAAGGAACTAATTGTTATTATTATTACTATTACTATTACTGTTTATTATTATTATTATTATAATCATCATCATCATTCTCATAAAATCGTAGAATCATAGAATTGTCAGGGTTGGAAAGGACCTTAAAGATCATCTAGTTCCAACCCCCCTACCATGGGCAAGAACACCCCCCCCTAGATCAGGCTGCTCAGAGCCCCATCCAGCCTGGCCTTGAACACTTGCAGGGATGATGAATCCACAACTTCCCTGAGCAACCTGTTCCACTGTCTCACCACCCTCATGGGGAAGAACTTCCTCCTAACGTCCAATCTGAACTGATTCATCTCTAGCTTTAATCCATTCCCTCTAGTCCTATCGCTACCCGACATCCTAAAAAGCCCCTCACCAGCTTTCTTGTAGGCCCCCTTGAGATACTGGAAGGCCACAATAAGGTCTCCTCAGAGCCTTCTTTTCTGCAGACTGAACACCCCCAACTCTCTCAGTCTGTCTTCACAGGAGAGGTGCTCCAGCCCTCTGATCATCCTCGTGGCCCTTCTCTGGACACACTCCAGCACGGCCATATCTTTCTTGTGCTGTGGGCTCCAGAACTGGACACAGTACGCCAAGTGGGATCTCACAACATCATCATCAATATCAATATCAATATCAATACCAATATCAATTTTTTCTTTTAATTATTGCTCTACGGCTCCTTTGCTCTACCGCTATCAGTGAGAACACCACAGGTAATTCCTAACCCTCAAGCCACAACTACTTCTTCATGGATAAGCATTTTAAATACTTTTATCTTAAAACATAACTGTATTTCAACCCCGGAGCCCAAGAGTGAAATCCACTGAAGTCAATTCACTTCCTTTTTGTTGTGATCTGTAGCCACTTCAAGCAGAGCTGGATTTTGCTTTTATCCCACCATAGGCAGGATCAGCCATAATCACTCTATTCTTTTAGGAATACTGGACTTACTTCAGGATAGATGTGGGTCTGAATTTAAGTTTTATTTCAGTGCAAGCTTTACAGCATAAAGGATTGAATTTGATAGCAGGCTGAAGACTCTGATGAGAGTTCTTGCAGTGAATATCCTGTTCTTACAGTTGTTACCATTTCTTTAATGTCCCTTTCAAGACTGCAGTGGAGACCCCAAAAGGTGGAATTCTTCAGGATAGCAGTAACTGAGATCTGAGATAGACAGAAGTCAGAGGGTTAAATGGCGAAAGGAAAGGAAAGGAAAGGAGAGGAGAGGAGAGGAGAGGAGAGGAGAGGAGAGGAGAGGGGAGAAAGGAAAGGAAAGGAAAGGAAAGGAAAGGAAAGGAAAGGAAAGGAAAGGAAAGGAAAGGAAAGGAAAGGAAAGGAAAGGAAAGGAAAGGAAAGGAAAGGAAAGGAAAGGAAAGGAAAGGAAAGGAAAGGAAAGGAAAGGAAAGGAAAGGAAAGGAAAGGAAAGGAAAGGAAAGGAAAGGAAAGGAAAGGAAAGGAAAGGAAAGGAAAGGAAAGGAAAGGAAAGGAAAGGAAAGGAAAGGAAAGGAAAGGAAAGGAAAGGAAAGGAAAGGAAAGGAAAGGAAAGGAAAGGAAAGGAAAGGAAAGGAAAGGAAAGGAAAGGAAAGGAAAGGAAAGGAAAGGAAAGGAAAGGAAAGGAAAGGAAAGGAAAGGAAAGGAGAGGAGAGGAGAGGAGAGGAGAGGAGAGGAGAGGCGAGGAGAGGAGAGGAGAGGAAAGGAGAGGAAAGGAGAGGAGAGGAAAGGAGAGGAAAGGAGAGGAAAGGAAAGGAGAGGAGAGGAAAGGAAAGGAAAGGAAAGGGAAAGGAAAGTTTGGCTGGAGAACAGGAAATCTTTCCTGAAACTGATATCCTGCAAAAGTATTTGTGCCCCAACTGCAGGGATACATAGGACTAATCCTGGAAATACCCAGAAGGTGTAAATACTAGAAGGTATATGGAAAGCGCTGCAGAAGCTTGAATGTAGTTGGTCTCTTCTATTTCAAACGGCTATCGTATGATGATCTATATTTCGAGTGCGTGGAGTGTTTGTAGATGACTGACATAGTTCTTAAATAGCTATTTTAGTGAACAGTTTAACTAAACCAGAGAAGAACCCTTTTTTTTCTTTCCCCAAGTCCTTCCCTCTCAGAGGAAAATATTAGCTCAGAGCTGCCACCCAATGATCAGACCTTGTAAAACCACTTAAATACAAGGCTACATATGTTGCGAAGTGCTGAATTCAGCGAGACAATATAGCCAAGGCCGACTAATTTCTCACTGCATAAAAAAGCAGTGACAGGCCATTTCCCCCCTCTACACCCTTTCCACCCCTCTTCCTCAACATCTGCAAACCCCATCACCCATTGCCTTGCGTGCAACGCAGCCCTTTCCTTGGAAAATTTCATTTGTTAACCCATTAACTTTGCTTTTTCCTTCTGTATTGATTTTCTGCTGGTTTATCAAGTTGAATCAGTTCAGAGTGTGGGCAGGGAAGCACCAGCACCAGCAACAAAACAAGCAAGGAGGAGTGAACTGCTGAGAGCAGAGGAATGGGTGGAAGGGAGATTTCAGCTGCAGCGGGCACTTATTTCAGCTCTTGTTCTTCTCTAACCACCTCTGACATGCTACTTGGAGATTCCAAAGCTGGCTTTAAACACACACCTTTGGGTACCCAAAGCACTCTAGTCAACACAGAGTGACACAGAGGGTAATGCTCCTCGCCAAGCTTCTACCTAAATTACGTCTGCTCAGCACTCAGAGACTTCAGGTATCGATTGCTCCCGCTAGCTGTGCTGCCTCACTGAAAGCTATCTTGGTTTTCTCTGCAGCTCTCTGCGTGTCACTCATGTGAAAGCATTCTCCCGTGGCTGAGACACAACATTCAGCAAAGTGCAGGAGATGAAGGGGGATTGCCGCATGTGTGTTCATTTGGCATCAATCAGTTGTCACCCACGTGGCTGCATTATAAAATGGCAACTATTTGTGCTATTTATGTGCTTATAAAAAATATTTCAATTTGTGAAAAGTGTACAAAGTGGCTTTACTCCCCTGCAGGAGACAAACACAGTTTGTGGCAGAGTGCAGCAGCGCAACAAGACCTTTCTGTACATTTCCCTTCCTATCTATTCTCTTCATGACCCTTTCATGGGCAGCAAAGAGTAATTGCTTCAAGCTCCACCATCATCCTGCAGTCTGCCTGCCCTAATGTCTACTTCTAATGGCAATGAGAAATAGATCTGTAAACCTTTGTGCTGATTCAGCCCACATGTTGTATATTTTGTGTATAAGCTAATTATGCCCTGAATTGCCTGCTTTCAGTACAGCAAACAATGTCAGTAGATTTCTGTTCAGCTCCATGTTTTCTTGATTAGGACCTGCTGTGGTCTCAGAAGACAGCATTAATTATGTACCTGGAGTCATGTTGGTCATCAATGCTGGATGCAACACAAAGAACAGGGTGTTCCTACAGAGCTGTGCTGTTCAGCTGAAGCAGGAGTTGTGTGTGCACAGGCAGGAGCCGATTGGTACTGATGTACAAGGAAAACCCGCAGGGAGGTTTCTACAAGCTGCCATCTGGCCAGTCTTCTTAATTTGAAAGACTTGGACATGTGCCTGGAAACATCTGAATTCCAAATGGTTAATTATTGTTGGTGGAAAATGATTATCACTTGATTATCATTACTTACATTTTAATCTCCTTCACTGATTTTATGAAGTCAGCATATTGTTATCTAACCCCCAGCTGAAGAAGGGTGAAGTAATAATCCTAGTTCTGCCCCCAAACAGTTTATATTATGGAGTAAAGCATCAATCTTCTAAAATGGTGAAAGCCTGGGACCAGACAGGAAATATCAAGGCATCACTATTCCTAGAAAAGTACTCTGTGATTGCTGCATCAAACCAATACACTCTGGCGCTGGAAGGCAAGATCCTGTAACACGGGCCATTAAATACGGAGAGAAAAACACATCAGGAAGCCCTAAAGACCCTGCATCATTCAAGCCCTTGGGTGGTCCTTAGTTACCGTGCAGACACACTCTCTGAACTTGGGATGGTGCACACCGTATGGTGGACTCGTGCTTCTCCCTGAGCGACACTTACCTCTGAGCTAGGAAAAGGGCCAATAGGGCAAGCAGAGCTTATGAGAGCTTCAGTAAGGGTCCATTCACTTTCTGGGGTAATTTGCAGACGGGAGAAGTCCTAGGCCTTCTTGCAGTTTTCCTGTTCCCTTTAGATGGGATAAGACAAATTTCTTTGCATTTGCTTGACCTGAAGGTAGTGTGGGTTTTAGTGAATATCCTGATGCCTCCTCAGGTGAGTTTAGGTTTGGTTTTGCACATTACTGCTGTGCTCTGCCTGGGTAAGAGCTTTCCCTGAAAACCTACATGTGGCACATATAAAAACAAAACTAGAGTGGTGGGCAGTGAACCCTCCTTTCCTACCCTAGGTAGGCACCTGGTGCCAATTATGCGGAGCTGCATCCAGGTAATTCAGTGGACACCGTTTGGTGCCTTTCTGGCAAGAGAGCCTGAGTTCACCTCAGAAGCGTCAATAGGAAGCTGTTTCTTGGCTTGGTGTGTCTAGCTGCTGTGTCCACATAGCTCTGAAGCTTGTCTGTGCAGGAGTTTCACAGGCTTCGGTGTGGGGAGGGCTAGGCAGCATTCAGGTCCTTGGGCAACCCAGCACATCCTCCGTGCTTCTCTCTGGACTACTGGGGCAGCTGCTGAAGTATCATGAATCTTCTGGCAAACACAAGTGGGTACACACGCACGCACACCTCTACGCCACCACCCCTCACTCTCACACTGCTCACAGGTCTGACACCACCTCATGCTCTGAAGAGATGAATTTCCCTATGGTCTCCTCTCATCACTGCATCTCTTTGCAAGGCTGTATGCCTCACACACTAATGAGATCCACCTTATCAGCAACCAACTAAGTGAGATTTTTTTTTGTATTCACATTCAGATTTATCTTGCGTTACTATCCCCAAAGACAGCCTAGCTGAGAAAGCAAGAGAGCACCAGCAACGAGTCTGCCGTTGACAGCTAGCAAGCAGTGCGTTCATTGGAGGTTTATTAGATGGCTGAGGAAAAAGATCCCTTGCTGAATGCACTCCAGTCCTCAACCTCCATCTTTTAAGGCTTGCTTTTTTTCTTCCCTTATTTATCCTCCAATGCTTTCTGTAGGTTATAATATAGGGCATTTTTCTGGTGCCATTTCCCTGTAAAGAAGGCAAATCACAATTCAGTTACATCCTCCCTTCTGATGCTATTATACCTCAAGGATTCTCCTGGCTGTAGAGCTCCTCTCTTGTGAAAATGCCAGTTTCTAGTCCACGCGCATCTTTGCCCAAACCCATTGCTTGACAGAAGCAGTACCTGTCTCAGGAATTCAGCAATGTACTTTTCCTGTCAGAAGCCATACCTTGGTCATCAGTCTGCCTTCCGTGCCAGTTCTTGGGATCCCTGATTGCCTTCTGAAATACATCAGGGGTGTAGGAATCTTTCATCAAGCTTCGGCTCTTCAGTGGGCCACCTACAAGGAACAGCAAATAAGGAACTGTATGCAGAAATCACCCTACTGCAGCCCGGGAACTGAGCAGGGGAGTAACACCAGCAGTTTCAAGAGCTCAAGAAAAGGCATATGTTGACTGCAATACGTTAGATCAGGCATGTGGCTAGGTGCTGAATAATAGCTTCATCACCACCCAGGAGAGAGCTTGTGTTTGCCAGTTTATCTCCTTTTCATCCTCAAGTATGAGACACACATAGAGGGTGCTGCAAGGTATCATCTTTATTTGTATCCCAGTGCCCTTTCCTTAGTCAAGTGCCCACTTATCTCCTGTTGAATCCCCTCATTCATGTGAGTAACTTCCTCTCCAGCAGCACAGCTCCACAAAAAGCACCATCTTACCACCCCAGGACTTCTTGAGCTCCTTTTCTGCCATGATACTTAATAAATAGTTCCCAACTGTGACTTCTCCTTTTATGCCTTCTTGACTTTTAGCCATTTAAGTGGGCTTTATTTTAACCTCTTATACTTTCCTCTTCACCTTCCTTTTTATTGTATCCTATTCTTGATAATAATGATTTTGAGCTCCCTGGGGAAAGATGTCCTTCCTTCCTGTGTGACTGCACAAGCTCAAGGACAATGCAGTCTTCAATACCCAGCAAGGTCTTGTCATGGAACATACTGTATAAGAAAAAGGTGTCTGTCTCCTGCTGGTACACATGAAAATGGAATCAGAGATAATTGTTTCAGAGTTTCTTGAGTATGATGGTAATAAGAATGGGACGAATGCTTCATTCTCCATATTTGTTTAGGTGGAGGGATCCCTGATGACCTTGGAGATAGAGGTTTGGGGAAGACATTTCAGAGTCCCACATCTCTAAAGGTTTCAGAAAGAAATAACATCAATGTTGGAACTGGAGATAACTTGGGACTGGAGATGAAAGAGGACATTGCATCGCAAATGTTGTCCATTTGGACAGCTCTGAACATGGAGGACAGAGGTCATGATACACCATTTTTTACAATTTGGAGAAGAAAAAAAAAGTGAAAGAAAATAATAGTATGGAGTAGAATACATAGAAAGGGAGGCTCTGGCTTCCATTTCCTCAAGCACCGCAGCCTGGAAAAGCAGTGATTTTGGATAGGAGGAATCAGAGTGGAAAGTGAGGGTGATCTCTACCCAAAACAGTGTGGCTGCTTGAGCCCAGGCAAAGCATATACAGAACCAACTTTGAAGGTCAGGCATAAGTATGTGTGTCCCCTCACCTTGGAAGATATTTGATCTCAGGTTAAAACCCAGCTGGTTGTAATCAGCAGAAGATGTAGAGCTCAAGAAATTTTTTACTATTTCACTAGGGTCACGGAGTCTTTTCTGTGCCATGATTAACGCTGCCTTGCACACAGCTTGCTGTTCCTGAGAATATGAACAACAAGGAGCCACTGTCATTCATTGTTCCCTAACTGCAGCAAACTCCTAGCATTTCCACCCCTGCATAGGTCTTTGAGCTATGACTAATCCCTTGGACCTTGGTCTGTCCTTGAGCCTCCCTCAGCAGCTTCTGTAGGCTTTGTAACTGCATGGGATGACTAAGATTGGTAAAAAGAGGAGGAATTAGAAAGGGATGATGGTGTTGGGCCCTGGACTGGGTCCTGGTACCATATCGTTTCGCCTTGCTGAGCTGGGACTTTGCCTGGCTACAGGAACCTTATACATTAAAGGGAAAAACAAAATTTAAAAAGACATGAGAAAGGCTGCCTCTGGAATGTGTCAATGCCTTGTAGTGTAAAGTCCAAATCCATACCACTACATGTCTTCTAGAAACTGGAGACATAGTGCTAATAACCCACCCACTCAGCCCCCTGCTACACCATAAAAACAGCCTTCACCCTGCCACAAAGGATACATGAAGCAGCTTCCTCCAATACCTCTTCATCACTGTTAAGTTCATCTGCACTGGCAAATTCATCTTTGGTGTTTTTCTTTTCCAGAAGGAGCTTCCATTCAGCTTTCATATCTGGCCCTAATTTTATGGATAAGAATCAGTAGAAAGGCCAACAAGGCAGGTGTCATGGTGTGAGTCTGTTACAGACAACCCAGCCAGGATGAAGAGGTAGATAAAATAATCACATCTGGGAGAAGTGTTGTAACAGCTAGCCCCTCTGCTCCTGGGGGACTTCAAATTACCAGACATCTGCTAGAAATAGAATAGAGCAAAGAGGAAACAGCCCAGGAGGTTCCTGGAGTGTGTGGAAGAGAACTTCCTGACAGAGCTGGTGAGTGAGCCAACTAGGGAAAGGGCATTGCTGGATATGTTGGGGAACAGAGAAGGATTCGTCGGTGATGTGATGGTTGGATGCTGTCTTGGGCATAGCAATCAGGAAATGATAAAGAGTTTTTGATTCCTGAAGAAGTAAGAAGGGAGGTCAGCAGAACTGCCAGGGAGCATACTTTGCCCTATTTAGGAGCATGGTTGACAGAGTCCCTTGGGAGGTGATCCTGAAGGGCAAAAGAGTCCAGGAAAGGTGGACATTCTTCCAGAAATCTTAATAGTGAAGAAATAGACCATCCCCACGTGCTGAAAGACAAACCAGTGGGGAAGATGATCCTGGCTGAACAGAGAGCTTTGGCTGGAACTCAGGAAAAAAAGAGTTTCTGACCTTTGGAGGAAGGGCAACTCAGGAGGACTACAAGGATGTGATAAGGTTATGCAGGGAGAAAATTAGAAGGGCCAAAGCCCAGCTAGAACTTAATTTGGCTACTGCTGTAAATTAAAAATGGACAATCTCTATACTTTATTGGGTGCAGGGGGAAACACAGTGACAATGGTTGAGGAAAAGGCTGAGGTACTTAATGCCTTCTTTGCATCAGTCTTTAATAGTAAGACCAGTTGTTTCCGGGCACCTGTTCCCCTGAGCTGGAAGACAGGGACAAAGAGCAGGATGAAGACCCCATAATCCAAGGAGAAATGGTCAGTGACCTGCTGCTCCCCTTAGAAACACATATGTCTCTGAGGCTGGATGGAATCCACCCAAGGGTACTGAGGGAGCTGGTGAAAGGGCTCTCCAAGCCACTTTCCATCATTTATCATCAGTCCTGGCTAACCCGGGAGGTCTCAATGCACTGGAGGTTAGCAAATGTGACACCCATCCAAAAGAAGTGGCAGAAAGATCATCTGGGGAACTAGAGGCCTGTCAGTATGACCTCTGTGCTGGTGAAAGTCTCAGAGCAGACCATCCTGAGTGCCATCATGTGGCATGTATGGAACAACCAAGTGACCAGGCCCAGTCAGCATGGGTTTATGAAAGGCAGGTGCTGCTTGACTAACCTGATGCCCTTCTCTGACAAGGTGACCTGCTGAGTGGACGAGGGAAAGGCTGTGGAAATTGTCTGTCTGGACTTTAGTAAAGCCTTTGGGAGGCTTGACATTTCCCACAGCATTCTCCTGGAGAAACTGGCTGCTCAGGGCTTGAACAAGTGTATGCTTCACTGGGTGAAAAACTGGCCAGATGTCCAGGCCCAAAGAGTGGTGGTGAACTGAGTTAAATCCAGTTGGCGGTTGGTTAGAAGTGGTGTTCCCCAGGACATGGTACTGGGGCCAGTTTCTTTAATATCTTTATCAATGATCTGGTTGAGGGCATCAAGTGCACCCTCAGTAAGTTTGCAGATGACATGAAGCTGGGTGGGAGCGATCTGCTTGAGGATAGGAAGGATCTGCAGAGGAACCTGGACAGGCTGTATTGATGGTCCAAGGTCAACTGTATGAGGTTCTACAAGGCCAAGTGCTGAGTCCTGCTGTTGGGCCACAACAATCCCTGTAGGCTTGGGGATGAGTGGCTGGAAAGCTGCCCAGCGGGAAAGAACTTGGGAGGGTGTTTATCAACAGCCAGAAGAACATGAGCCAGCAGTGTGCCCAGGTGGCGAAGAAGGCCAACAGCATCCTGGCCTGCATCAAATAGTGTTGCCAGCAGAAGTAGCAGTTTTCACCCACAGAGGCACAGGCAAATCTGGACAGCATGAAGGGAGGGAGGGAATGACACAGCCTCACAAGCAGTGCTGCAAAGCAGCTTCTCTGCCATCTTGCTTACCTGAAGTACTGTTGGCCTGAAGAGAGTCACTTTCTCCCACAGCAGGTGTAGGGGGAGTTGGAACTTCTAGCATATCCTTGGAAGAGAAACAAAGGCTGTGTCAGGCCTAGAGGTGGGAAGGAAGGGGACAGTGGTTCTGCTAATTTTAGATGATGTAGATTATTGTCACACAAATGTATTCTATACGCTTTCCCAGATGAAGATAGAGCTGTCCCTGCCTGTCTGCATGGTGAGTCCTACAACTTACAATCCTCTCAGATTAAAAAAGGACAGAAGTCCTGCAGTATTTCACATTAACAGCACACATGGCACAACCTTACTAAGGCATGGCCAACCAGTGCCTCTAGGGAACATTGAGTTACAAGAGTTTTCACCAGCAGTAGTGCAGACACAAGCCAAAATGGAAAAAACCTCAGTGAAAATGTCATTTTTCATTCTGAAGCACCTAGAGATGGCAGACCTGTCCTGTGCTGTACAATTATAGCAGTTCCTTCCTTTGGTGCAAAGCCAGAAAAAAATGGAGAGAGGAGGCAATAAACATAAAACACCTGTCCAATGCTGGCTGTGCAAATTAGGGTTTCTTCCCTGATTTTGGCACAGATTATTCGCTGCTTTGCTTTGCCAGTCCTGCTGATGTGATTGATCCAACACCCAGACTTTGCAAACTGTCTCCCACACTACGAGGCAGCTCACATCTTCCCTGCAGAGGGAATGCCTGTTCGACCCTCAGTCGTGTCTTGCTAATGGTCTCTGTTCCTCATCCCAGCAGGACCCTACAGACTTGGCCCATGTCAAACCTGTGGCAGGTTATGACTGGAGCCATGGCCCGCGGTGGTGA